>NW_027507718.1:523819497-523926997 GCF_037356315.1 Lithobates pipiens
GTCAGTAGGGAAGTGGATGATATCAGTAGGGCATTGGATGGTGTCAGTAGGAAAGTGGGTGGTGTCAGTAGGACAGTGGATAGTGTCAGTCAGTAGGGCAGTAGTTGCTGTTTCAAGGGCAGTGGATGGTGTCAGTAGGGCAGTGGATGGTGTCAGTAGGGCAGTGGACGGTGTCAGTAGGGCAGTGGACAGTGTCAGTCAGTAGGGCAGTGTACATGTCAGTAGGGCAGTGTCCATGTCAGTAGGGCAGTGGATGGTGTCAGTCAGTACAGCTGTGGACAGTGAGAGGAGAAACAGGTTTTCAGAGGCTACAGGGGGGGGAAATGAAATGGATCGGTTCCTGTATATGCAGTTCCTGCCTCCCCTCCTTTCTAGGTGCCCACTGGAGCACGGGGCCCCAGACCCTACGCCAGTTAGTCTATTTCCACAAGGAGAGAGACAGTTTAGGAAATTACAGGAGAATTCCTGTGGTACAGTAGAGACACCTGGAGCACTGGGGCACATCTGGGGATGCTGAGGCACACAGGGGAATTTTGTAGACACAATGGCGCACAGAGGTGCAAAGGGTGGCATGGAGGCACACAGAAGCATGCAGGTAACCTTGAGGCACAGGAGTCAGCTAATAAGGCAGGGAGAACACTAGGATTTAGGAGGCACAGAGACTAAAGCTCAAGAGAAATGGTGGACTATGAGACTGAGGACTCGAAGGACACTGGCAGGAAGCAGACTGGAAGTGTCACAAGGATACAAAAGACTTTCTTGGCTTGGGGGGGGGGGGGGGGGGTCAGCTTAGGCACAGTGGCACATTGCTCAAACACAGTGGAGGCTGGTGCTGGAGGATTTTGGGGGGGGGGGGGTGCAGGCAGGCGGTGGGCCCCTCCAGGTCCATACTCACCCTACAGGCGGAGCCCTCCAGCAGTCACAGCTCCCCTGGTGCCCAGCGCCACGGCTTTTTGTGTTGAGCCGTTCTTCTTTGCTATTTCTGGGTTTTCGGATTGGCCTGGGTGGGAAGCCGGAAGCTGATGGCAAGTGTTGATTTGTGGGTATCGCAGGGTGGGAAGGTTTGGGGGCAGTGCTGTGCGCTCCAATAACAACATGAAACAAGCCAATTGGGGCCTCTGGTTCTTGTCATGTGCTTGTAAAGGGTTGATGGACTTGGTGGAGACCTGTTGGTCCTCCCTCCCCGCACAGTGCACAGCCACACACATGCAGGTTATGGGGGGGTGGATTGTGCGGGGGGGGTTCCCCTGCACCCTTGTGGACCGGCCACCACTGCTCAAACGTCTCACCTCAGCCCACAGCTCACCATAAAAACCAGCACCAATCAGGAGAGCAATCTCCTCACTGACTGCAACGCTGGCACTCCTGATGGAAACCAGGAGTCCCGATGCCCCTCCAGGAACTCAGATCATCCATTGGCATTGTTAGGATAGACATCGGAGAGGAGACGATAAATGTTCATTTACCAGTGCCCCTTAGATGAACTTAGCCCTTGTACACACAGTCGGAGATTCAGACGGAATGTTTCCGATCGGAGCGTTTTGTCGGATATTCCAAGTGTGTGTGGTCTGCATCGGACTGTTTCTGTCGGAATATCCGACGGACCAAGTTTTCCAACTTGCCGGTAAAATGTTCTGACAAAATGCTCCGATCCGACCTACTCCGATCATGTGTAGCCTACTCCGACGGACAAAGTGCCACGCATGCTCACAATACAAATGTATTTCCTGAGTCTTTTTTACTCATTTCAGCAATACAATTTTTTAAATCGTCACATCTACACAATTTTTTTTTTATTGTTTTTTGGGTGTATTTTGTGTTTGTTTTTTTTCATTAACATCTCCTTTTTTGACAGTTTGCTCATCTTTGCATTTTTTGGGGTGTGTATTGTGTGTCAACTTACCACAACAACATTATCTTTTTTATATTTTCTTTTTCTTTTTTAATCTACAGGAGGTTGTTTAGTGTTGGTGCCCCTTGTTATTCATTTCACTTTGTATTTTTGAAATGTACCTGCCTGCTCACAAATAAACTGTCCTTTTTGAAGTAAAACACATACGCAAGTATTTCTTCAAACAAAAAAAACCTTTATTTAGGTGTCAGTAACAGATAAAGAGGGAGGCAGCGATGGAGAAACTGGGGAGAATAGCGAAGCCTTGGGCCCCCAGGGCACACATCAGCTATTTAAACGCAAAAATTGGTGGCCTGAGGAGTACATATCTGAGGGAGAGAAGTCTGGTCCTGAAGTCCAAGAAACCCGGAACAGCAGCAGATGACATCTATGTTCCCAGGCTGTGGTACTACAACAGGCTGCATCTTCTGGCAGACCAGACTGAACCCAGGTCATCACTCTCTGGTCTTCCTTTCATGCTTCCTTCCAGGCTGTGGCTGTGGTGCTGGAGGTGTGGCAGAAGGAGGAGGAGGAGGGGCATGGGCCAAATCACACAAGTGTGGTTGTTTGTGTCATTTGGCTCAACAGACCCTTGTTGAGGGTGTGTATAATTATCTCCTCACACAGGATCTGTTGCCCCTCCTCCATTTTCTCCAGTTTGCACGCAGCCAAGGCGGCAAAGGCCTCTTGATAGGTGGGGGTGGCTTTGAGGGCCGCAGAAGCCTCCCCGAATGAGCCTCAGAGCCGACTCCTCTACATTCCCCCCCTTTCTCGCCCTTTTGCATGGAAGGCGGAGGGGAGAGACCTGGCATTCTGTCAGGCTCCTCCGCCCGCCCACCGCCTGGCTGCCGCTTACCCCTGCCTCCTCCTGGCTGCCACTTTCCACAGCCACCTCCTGGCTGCTGCATTCCAGACCCTCCTACTGGCTGATGTCTTCCTGTGTATGAAAAAGGGACATAGTTTTAGTTTTTGGTTCATCAAACACACACAATTTTCACATCAAGACTGTTGCAAATTGTTAAGCAATACAAAAGACTATCATTCTGAGCCCAGCATTTTTCATTCTTGGCCTAAAGGTTTTGGCCACTACTGTCTATTGATATGTGAAACACTTTCTAAAATCAGCAATTAGTGAGCAAAAATCAAGTTAACATCATTAATTTTTACTCCCAAAATATGTACAACAATACTATACCTGGCTCAAGCTGGGCTCCCCCAGTTCTTCCTGAGTGGAAGGCCCAGGTTGGGCGTCGGAAGACTCATCGGGTGTGGAATGTAGCATAGGACACGTGGAAGGAAGGGTAGAGAGGAATTCTCTGACCTCAGCCTGGTCTGACAGAAAATGCATCCTGTCATAATACCACAGGGTGGGGACATAAACGTCATCTGCTGAAGCTCCAGACTGCATGGACTGCAGCATCTTCTTCCTCTCCTTCAGATATGTACTCCTCAGGCCACCGATTTTCACTTTTAAATAGTGGATGTCTGCCTTGGGGACCCCCGGCTTCACAAACTCAACCAGTTTCTCCATTGCTGCCTGCCTCTTTTGTCTGTTTCTATAATGAGGGCGCGTCGCTTGCCACAGGCAGGGCAGCTCCCTGTATTTATCGATGAACAGAGGGAGGAAACTGTGATCACTGAAACGTCCATAATCTCTGCAAGACACAACACAAGACAAACCCTAATGTCAGGCTAAACTCCACTAATGCAGGCCTCAATCTAGAAGCAGTATAGCCTAGTGATGTACCAAGTTAAAAATTTTACCTTCGTTTGCACGATCGTCGCGTCAGCTTCTCCCTCTGTTCACAGATCGTACGAACGGCACACGCGTGTTGCGTTTTATATACAGTGCGCATGCGTGAAACTCTGCCCGCCCCTGACGTTCTTTCTAGACTATTCCCCCCCCTTCGCTTCCTGCGCAGTGGGGAGAGCACATGGCGGAGAGAACGCAGGTGCGCAATCACAGTTACACTAACGAGGAGGAGGGTGAGGAAAGCCCAGAGCCTGAAACGTCCCGATCCAGGAATAGAAGATTTAAGGCCTCAAATATGTATTTTGGAGAGATGTTGGAGATGGTGGACATATTGAACAGGACCGACTATGATGGGAAGTATGGACCTTACCCAAATATCAGAAAGGCCAAGATCATGACTAAAGTTGTGAAGAGTCTTCAGAAGAATTTTGGGGTACGCCGATCCATGGTTCAATTGAAAAAACGCTGGTCAGACCTGAAACTGAGGGAGCACGATCAGTACAGAAGGATCAAGCATGTTCTTCAAAAAAGTAAGTAGTTGTCGTGTGTTCATATGATTCTTCTTGCTTGCATACATGCTCCATGTGCTTTGATTTCATGTTGTGCAGTTTAAAATGGCCATTTTCAAGTTCATGGTTTCATTCGTTCGTAAGAAACATCTTTCTGCAGGTAAGTATTCCAGCTTAACAAAGTGTCCACAATAATGTTCTCACCTTTGAACTCGGCCAAAAAACACAATTGTACAACACTTCCAAGCAATGTTTCATATTCCTATTTCTGCCCTCTGTGGTAATTATCCCTTTTTTACATTCTCATAGGGGAGAGAAGACTCGGGAAGTCTGAGGACACCAGGGACCCCACCCCTCCCAAAGAAGGCAAAATTCCAAAACCAGAAGCAGAGGAGCAGGAGGAGGAGGAGGAAGGAGAGATCGTTGAAGTTGGACAAATTGTCACCACAACAGGTGAGTGTCGGAGAACACAGATTTCGGTAAGCTCATCAATGTATGTTGTCATATTTATAATACATGGTGTGCTTTTTTGCTTTGTTTTGTAGGTGATGTGGAAGAAGAATCCCATTTTACCAGTGAAAGTGCCCAGATCCTGATTGGGGAGATAATGGTATGCAATCGGGATTTAGAAAATATACAGCAAAACATCAGTGATGTTAAAAATAAAATGAAGAACATCATTGATGTTTTGGGGAGAGTGTGAAACACCCCAAACTAGCTAGGGTTTTATTTTTTTGCTTTTAAACAACAACTTTTGTCTTTTATAAAAATCCAAATTTGGAAGATGCACAGAGTGTGTCAACATGCGCTATCTCCCATCATGGGGGATCAATGTACGTGTTTTGTGTAAAGTGGCTGAGATGAAGGGGTTGCAGCCCCAAAACATGTACATTGATCCCCCATGATGGGAGATAGGACATGTTGACACACTGTGTGCATCTTCCAAATTTGGCTTTTCCAGGGGTGACACCCCATGTGATGAAGGCAATATCAGTCCAGTTTGTACATACTCATGTCTGATATTGTCTTCACTTTTCAAAGTTGAACTTTGTAAGTTCCTGTGTTCTGTATGTTACGCTTTGATACATGCCTGTTTACACAAAAACACCAAGTTACATAAAAATTACCTGAAATAATGTTTTTGATACACCCAATTTGTTGGTTTGTTGTAAAACCCTTTTCTAAACGCACATGTGAATGTGCTTTGATTAAAAAGTTAAATTATCAACAATGTGTGGCTTCCTTTTTCAATGCGCAAAAGCAGTATTTGTAGTAAAATTGTTGTTTTCGGTGACAATGGGTGTTATTTACTAAAGGCAACTCCACTTTGCACTCCAAGTGCAGTTTCAGGTGCACTTTTGCAGTGCACTTGTAGTGCATAGTGGATGTGCCTTTAGTAAATAACACCCACAGTGATGTGTTAATTTTCACAATCAGCCCACATATTTCTGCCATGGTGCTGAAAATGAGCAAGATTTTGGTCAGTTATGCACTACATACATTAGTTAACAAAAACAAGGTGTGTGTGTAGCAGACCCACAACATAATAAGATTATCTGAAGAAGAGACTATCCCCTCATCTCGCTCAGAACTTGGGTTTGCACTGTTGTAGAAAAAGGCACAAGAAAAAACATACATTTACCTAGGAGATACCTAAAACCAAGCCAAGCAGTAAATGTACAATGAAGATGCAGATCTTGAAGACATTTCTTTTTAGTCATGCTACAAATCCATATTTTCACAAACAAAGGTTTTATATCACCCAGAGACAACAATGGACTATGCCTTTGTTCTCATTTCTAAAAGATTAAAAATATGCGTAAGTGTATTCTGTGTTGAAGTTTTTATTCTAGTGTTAGAATGTTCTGCAGTAACAAGTACTGATTCTATGTCCTTCTCTGTTCTTATGCTGGAAACCTGAGATGAAGACTTCTCAGATACAGCAGTATAAACATGTGCTGGTGTACATTTCTGAAGATGTCTTCCTTTTACATCTATTTGAATGTGTTTGCCTGATAAAGCTCTGAACCATAGAGGATATCTTTTACAACATTCTTTAAAACCATCTTCCTCAAAAATATCTTTTAGTGAGCAGTCAGGTGTCTGTACAATGGTTTTGTTTGATTTTACTATGCTCTCTGTAGCTTTAATTGCATAGTAAACACTTAGCAATTGCTTTACACCTGGCTCAAAAGTCTTTTCCAAAAATGATAAAACTCTGGAGAAATAGGCAACTATTTTCTCCTTACCTTTTAGTAATCGAGACAATGTTACTGAGATGGCATTCTCAGATACATGAGTTTTCAAAACAAAAGATATTTCAGAACAAACCTCTTTTAATGCTGAAGCATCAAATCTTTTTTCAACAGACAAACAAAGGCATTTTTCTCCTTTGGACCCCATTGGTCAACTATATTACCTTTATTTCTCAAAAGGTTATAGAGTGGATTAACTTTTTCTGCGAAACAGTATACAAACTCTTTGCAAAGATTTATTTTATGAAAAAATTGATGCAATGCCTTATGAGTTGTTGGAGTTGTAATTGCAGTGATATCTCTAACTGTTTCTTGCAACAGTTGTCTCTTTCCTTGACTAATTTGCATGTGAAGGAATTTCACTTGATTTTTCATCAGCTGAACTTTGTTGTGTTTAACTTTAAACCTTCAGCTTGTAAAATCATAAACAACTCAGACAAAAGAGAAATATGTTCATCGATATTCTGAGTACTCAGCAAAATCGTATCTACATGCTGACAAATGCAGTCTGGCCTAGAAAATTTTGAAAGTATTTTTGCTATAGTTTCATGAACTATACCATCACTAATACCTAGACCAGGTATTAATCGAGTGAACGTATAAGTCTCTTTTCTGAATGTAAATGCAAGTTTGTACTGACAACTATTCGTTAAAGGAATGGAAAAATGACTATTAGCGATTTCTAGTACAGAGAATACTTTGTCCTCAGCATTCAAATTTAACTTGATATTAGATTTATCAGGAAGAACTGGGTTATTTGTGATGTGTTTATTCAATGCCCGCAAGTCAACTGATAAAGAATATGAATTATCAGTATTTTTGATAGGCCAAATACAGTTATTTACCACTGATTTAGCTTTCTTTACAATTCCAAGTTGTACAAACTCTTGAATAATGGCAGAAAGTGAACTAATTGATTCTCGTGGTAACTCATACTGACTAAGGGGTTCTGGATCGTTTCCCTCAATATTCAATTCTGTATTTTTCAAAGTTCCATATCATTTTTAAACTTTGACCACAAACTTGGAAAACTTTGTACCACTTCCTTTAAAACACAATTACCATCAACATCAGGCCACTTTTGTATTGTAGACATATTGGTAAGGGAACCAACATTACTATATACAGAGGGATCAATAAGCACTGATTTGGGCCTAGATGGATCTTTCCAAATACTTTTATTTGCCAAATCAATCACCCACTTTCGTTCATTGATTACATCAATGCCAAGTATATTCTCTGCTTTGTGACAAACCCAAATGTTAATTTTAGTTTTCACTAATCCAGGTACCTCAAATGTTACATTAGATACCTGTCTAGCAGTGGAATTATCTGTATTATTAAAACCCACTATATTGCACATAGGAGAATTAGGTTTCACAGGTATGTTTTCTCTGGTAAGGCTAATCTTAGATCCACTGTCAATGAGACAATTAATATTTTTACCATTCAGCAAACATTGTATATATGGTCTACTATTCTCATCCAATATCATTGGTGCTACTGATTGTAATGGCAGAGAAATAGAATGCCGATGTGATTCTATTTTTGGCAATGGCAATAAACCTTCTCTTTCAGTGACAGTGTTGTCTGAACTGCTGTTAACAGTCAAATTACTGATCTGTTTGACTTCTGTGGCATAAGGCAATTCAGTCAAAATTTTATCTTGACATGAAAAAACAGGTTGTACAAAAGCTGATTTTTCATTCTCCATATCTTTAGTTTTTATTTGTGAATCTCTCTTAAATTTACAGCAATGTTTTCTCATATGGTCAGATCTATGACAGTAAAGACACGTGATAGGCTCTCCTTGCCTCACTTGCCTACACCTGTCCTTGTCATTCCTGCTAAGACCTGTAGTTTCTGACATGTCTGCAGCCTGACTATTTTTGTCACATTGAATTATAGCTACCTCGTGTGTGAGATTGCTTTGATTCAATTGTCTCCTAATTTTATCAATGAAACTTACTACATCATTTAAATTTTGACGTTCCTGTGCTATGGCTACTGAAGTTGGCTCAAGGTATTTAAATTTTTTTATGAAAGCTATTTTTAAACCTGGGATATTGTCATTATCTATTCCAAAAATCATTTCATAAACCTTACAAAATTTTATTTTAAACCCAAATGGATCTTCTTCTACAGTAGTCTGTAATAGATCTAAAGCCCCATACACACGATCGGACTTTGTACAAACTTTCCCGTGGACTTTTGTACAAAGGGCGTGGTCCACAAGTTTGTATTGCATACACACGGTCGGACTTTTTGACAACAAACACGAACGTGGTGACGTCACAACGTACGGACGCCACTTCAAAAGAGGACGTTCAATGACTCCAGCGCCACCTTTGGTCAACTTCTGTATTGTAGTCTGATCGTTTGCATAGGCTCTGAGCATGCGTGTTTGTACCTTGTACAAAAGTCCGATGCTTTTGCATACACACGGTCGGACTTTGCTCCATCGGACTTCTGTTGTCAAAAAGTTTGTCCGTTCGCACAGACAACAAAAGTCCGATGAAAACAGAAAAAGTTTGTCCGATGGAGCGTACACACAGTCGGATGTTGCTCCAAAACAGTTGCACTTAGCAATAATTGTCATAGTCTATCTGTCGCGTCATTTTGTTTTTCCTGACCTTCGTCATCAATAACAGTTGAATTAATTCATTTAGCAAAATTAACAGGAACCCACAACTGAAATATGTAATTGCGCTGATCATTTGACAGATTAAAACGATCCACAAACATTTCAAATAAATCCCAATTGGAAAATAAAGAAATCAAAATGACTGGAGGTTGGGACTTTAAATGAAGCAGGCAGGTGTAAAACATTTACATTTATTGGAAAATCAATGGTAAGTTGCATGAGGGTAGTCATGAGTACATCAAGAAGACCAATATATTCCATTCAATGGATAAACATACAGCAATAACAATTGACCACAAAGATACAAATCACATATTACAAGTGATCATTAGGTAAGTAAAACATATGGTTGGCATAAAACATGGCATATAGTAGCTCTATGCATTTCGTGGATTCATCCACTCTTCAGGAGCATGCACGTGGAAAACTGAATGCTGTAGTATAATAACAAGTAATATCTGTAAGGTCTGGCCCTGTCACGGGAAATAGAGGTTGAGATAAAGTAATTAGAAGTAATATTGGCTAGGATAAACCCCCCCCAAAAACCACTCTCAAAAGTACTTACATTGTCTGTATCTATGCAGTAGCAATGTGCCAAAATGAATCAGGATAACCCCATATGGGTATCACTGATGGGAGCTGAGGTGGTTAAGGCAGATCAGGACTGGACAAAGATGGTTTCCAAGAAAGGAAATTCCAAAGATTAATAAGAGTCAGCAGTGACCAAAGGTGCTGAAAGTGAAAGAAGGATTGTAAAATAAATTGGAGGGTCATATTATGTGATACAAAAGGTAATCTGTCCTAAACTTGGTAAAGGATAGGATAATGAGATGCTAATGAGTGTATAAGTAAGGTTAACTTAGTGAGAGTAGAAAGTTAGAATGATTGGAAAGGTAAAATACATAGGATATATAAAGAAAATAAAAACAACATTGAAGAAACCATATCAACCAAAATAGTTAGATGAAATGAAATAAAGGTGCAGGATAAATCAAATAGTGAAAAAGTAAGATCAAATTACCTAATAGACACTCCAGTGTTGAGTGCTCCGCAAGGTGTGCAAATACAAGGCTGGAACCACCATGTGAGTCAATCTGCCCCAGAAGACTTATAAGGGCTAGTCTGCCACACCCACCAACGTCACGTGAGAGCATGCACTGAGGAGGATAGGCAGCTGCAATCGGGCAGAACCGCCCCCAAGTAAAACAGTGCCAAATTATTCCTCCACCTGGCTGCTAGATGTAAAAGGTGATGGAAAAACAGCGGCGCCAAAGGACATGGCGCAGCGGTTCCATCAAATAAACCGTGACGCCGATGCGTAGTGCAGGGCGGTCCACCCACCCTATAGAGAGGGGAGGAGGAAGGCCCGCGCTACTCCTCGCAGCTCCTAAAGTGATGGAGCGACTGCTCCTATCTAAAACATGCGACACATGCAACTGCCAGGGATATTAGCCCATTTAAAATAGGGGTGGGAGGTAAGAAGGGGGCCCCATCCCATGGCGATTAGCCTGGTGGAAGAGGGGGGAGTTCCTATATTGGGTAATCTAATTATTATGTGGTATAATTGGGTATTAATCAGACCTAAAATGATATAAACAAGCACGCTTCCATCCCTGATTTATTTGGAAGAAAAGGAGAATATTGGGACTTTAAATGAGGCGGTGACCGGGTAAGGTCAGTTGCCTCCATCCCTATTTGAATAAAGAAATCAAAATGACTGGAGGTTGGGACTTTAAATGAAGCAGGCAGGTGTAAAACATTTACATTTATTGGAAAATCAATGGTAAGTTGCATGAGGGTAGTCATGAGTACATCAAGAAGACCAATATATTCCATTCAATGGATAAACATACAGCAATAACAATTGACCACAAAGATACAAATCACATATTACAAGTGATCATTAGGTAAGTAAAACATATGGTTGGCATAAAACATGGCATATAGTAGCTCTATGCATTTCGTGGATTCATCCACTCTTCAGGAGCATGCACGTGGAAAACTGAATGCTGTAGTATAATAACAAGTAATATCTGTAAGGTCTGGCCCTGTCACGGGAAATACATTTGCTTCAATGTCATAAATAGGAAAATCTTTTAAAACTTTCATAAGTTGGTCATGTATTTGCAACTTTAGTTTTGCAGTTCTACATAATAAGTTTTTATGTTTCATTTCTACTCCATTAGTAGCATCAACATTCTCCATATCCAAATTTTCCGGAATATAAGAAGGTAGCTTAGACTTGGATACAGTCTTTTTGTCATCTGTAGTTATTACAGCAACCTGTCTACTGTCATTTTGTAACTCTGGCAAATTAATTTTTTTAGATTCTAATTGTTCTTCAAGATTCTCTATGTAATTACAAAAAATCTCACAGTTTGGACAACTAAGAGAATCTTGGGACACATTTTCATGTATTCCTGTGTTCTGTACATTGTTAGTTTCTGTCTGCTTTAGTATACACATATTTTTGGCAGGTAAAATATTAATAATCATCTTATTAAATATTCTCACTAGGTTCAAAATGTTCGATATCTTTTTACGCTCTTTCATAACAGTAAATTTATTTTTCTCTATCTGCAAATTGGCTTGTAAACATCCATTGTACATATATGCCCATAAGTCACTGTCATTTGGATAAAAAGACACATCCTTAAACTCTAGTTTGCTTTCTCTCGCTATATCATCAATAAATTCCATAACTTTTACTCACCGTAATTTAGAAGAATTTCTCGTCTTCAACTGTCTGATACTGGACTGTTGACCACATCTGATGCAACACAAACGCCTCTTGGTTGATAGGTTCTGAACCGTCTTTTATCTCGAGACTTGAATATTAGCAAGACTGCGCTAATCTCTCCCCCCTCAGCAAGGATCGAGATTTCCATAAAAACTGAGAAATGAGGGCATGGTCTGGCTCACCAAATTGAATAATATTAATATTGTCTAATATTCTGTATCTCAGAGGCGTTTCCGAATCAATAGCATTGATAGTCAAACTGACTTAAAGAAAGTGTGAGTTTATTTGTCACACAGTTGGCATCATAAATACAATGTAAAAAGTATAATAGTTCAGTTCAGTGTAGGTAAAAATATATGAAAATAGAATAATTATAAAGCTATAATAAGCTTATGAAAACATGTTTGTTTCAATGGTGCTGCCTTCTGTCCATAGTGACCTTGTGTGTGTCTTCCAAGAAGAAACAGGAAATGACGTTCTTAGACTTCTGGCAGAATTCAGCTCTCCCAATTCATCAATAAATTCCATAACTTTCTCTGTATGAATATGTCAGGGTGTGTGTGTGTCTGTGAGAGTATGAGGGTACGTGTGTGTGTCAGTCAATGAGTGCCCTGTGAGTGTCTCCGAGAGCTCTGAAAACATAGGCTCTGAAAACATAGGCTTAAATATTACATGCGAACGTCATAACCTCACAAACTTAGTACCTTGTACGGCACACATTCATGTCTGCTAACTTCCGCAATGTGCGATCCAAAACTAACTCAGAGAGTCATATGGAGCTTGATTGACAAGCTCACATGTAACACTCCATACGTGACATAATGTGCTGTTCATATAATGTCATAACCATACATTTACATAATATGAACACATATTAGCAACTTTACATTAAATAACTATATACTAATATGTATTAACATGACTGAGACTACTCTAAACTTATTTTAACAAGATATAATCCACAATGTATCATTGCTTTAGTTACGTAGACACATGTCTATTTTTGTCTTCTCATGACATTCTGTACCAAGATACCATATATGTCATACTCAAATTGACTGCATCAGAAATGTATTACTAACTCAGCTTCAGATGAGGATATGTTTCACTGAACACTTGATCAAGGTCATTCACACATACTATTTATTATGATTAATCATAAAACCAAATATGTATTGCAAGCTTGCCATAAATATATTATAATACCTATAAGTGCCGAATTATGAATTTGGAATAATATTCTAACAACAACGAGTACGTAGACGATACATGGTTTCAAAACGGTCGGCTGGTCAGAACGGACACCAGAAAGCACCGATAAACAGCAAGGCCTGAAAGAACGACCTAAATAGCAGAAACAAGCAGACAATAAAAAATGCAAATCAAAGCGTAATATACCAAGATAGAGTCCACAATGAGAAACAAATACTTACTGACTGCACGCACTGATTATCAGATACGCAAAGACAAGCACAAACCGAAGAGCAGTAGCGATCTGAATCACAAATCTGAAAAGCGCGAATCGTCTCTCACCAAACTTCTACTAACAAGCGATAGACACAAGATCAGCAGAAGGAGCCCAAAGGGTGCCGGACGTGGTGCTGAACTTCCCTTTTGTAGGCCCGCCGTACACAGCTTACATCACCGCGTTCTTGGCAACCGGAAATTCCGACAACTTGGTCCAACCGTGTGTATGCAACACCACTTCCGGACCACATCCGGAATTAATCCGTCTGAATAACTCCAACGGATTTGGTTGTCTCCGAGCGTGTGTACAAGGGCTTAAAGTGATATTAATGTTAAGTTGTTTTTTTTCTTTTAAAAATGACAAACATGTTATACTTACCTCCTCTGTGCAGTTGATTTTGCACAATGCAGCCCCGATCCTCCTCTTCTTGGGTCCCCAGCTGGCGCTCCTGGCTCCTCCCTCCTGCCAAGTGCCCTCACAGGATACAGTTTGCTATGGTTGCTACCAAGCCACTGCTCTGCGTGTCCATTCAGACATGGAGCCGTGACATTGCCACGCCCCCTCTCTTCTCATTGGCTCACTGGCTGTGATTGACAACAGCGGGAGCCAACGAGGAGAGAGAGTCCCCGGAGAGCCTAGACTTTCCTGTACATCACTGGATCACAAGGTAAGTATTCGTGGGGGCTGCTGCACACAGGTTTTTGATCTTCATGCATAGAATGCATGAAGGTCAAACACCCTGAGCCCTTAGGACCAATGCTAAGAACCCTGATGCAAGTGGAGGCTTTGGTGAGCAGAAACACCCATTTACACCAGAGTACCCCCTTTAACCACTTGCTTACTGGGCACTTAAACCCCCCTCAGTCCCAGACCAATTTTCAGCTTTCAGCGCTGATGCACTTTGAATGACAATTGCGCGGGCATACAACACTGTACCCAAATGAAATTTTTATCATTTTTTTCCCACAAATAGAACTTTCTTTTGGTGGTATTTAGTTACAGCTGGGAGTTTTATTTTTTGCTAAACAAACAAAAAAAGATGCAAAAAATAAATAAAAAAAAATCATGTTTTAATAGTTTGTTATAAAATTTTGCAAACGGGTCATTTTTCTCCTTCATTGAAGTGCGCTGATTAGGCGGCACTGATGGCTGCATTGGTGGGCACTGATGGGCTGCATTGGTGGGCACTGATAGGCTGCATTGGTGGGCACTGATAGGCTGCACTGGTGGGCATAGTTAAGGCGGCACTAATAGGCACAGATAAGGCGGCACCGATGGGCACAGATAAGGCGGCACTGATGGGCAAAGATGGGCACAGATAAGATGGCATGGATGGGTGGCACGGATAAGTGGCACGGATGGGTGGCACGGATGGGCACTGATAGGTACCACTGATAGATGGGACTGATGGGCACTGATAGGTGGCACTGATAGGTGGCTCTGATAGGTGGCCCTGCTGGGCACTGATGGGCGGCACTGCTGGGCACTGATGGGCGGCACTGCTGGGCACTGATGGGCGGCACTGGGGTGCAGCACCTTTGAGGCACATTGTGGGCACTGTTGGTGGCACTGCTGGATGGCACTGTGGATGGCACTGCTGGATGGCACTGTGGGTGGCACTGTGGGTGGCACTGTGGGTGGCACTGTGGGCACTATGGGCACTGCTGGGTGGCACTGATGGGGGGCACTTACTTTTATTCAGGATGGCACTGCGGTGGGCAGGTGGGCACTGGCAGGGGGCAGGTGGTCAGCTGTATTGCTGGCCGTGATCAGGACTGATGTCCCGATCACGGCCGCCGGTGATCGGCTTTTTTTTTCTCTCGCTGACAGCGCGAGGAGGAATAATAGCCGATTACCGGCTCCGTTCTATCACATGATCAGCTGTCATTGGCTGACAGCTGATCACGTGATAAGGGGTCGGGATCGACCCCTTGCACGGATCGGTGATCAGGCGAGTCTCATGGACTCGCCGATCACAGAGCGCGCCACGCGCGCCCCTCAGGTCGCGCGCAGGCCGCTCGTACCCGGGACGACGTCAATAGACGTAGTCCCGGAAAAGTAGATCCGCGCTAATGACGTCATTTGGCAATAGCGCGGATCCCAAGTGGTTAAAAAAAAAAAAATTGCTGTGCACTGGTAGATGATGGAGTTTGGTCTGAAGAAAAGCTGGCAACCCTAGCTTCAAAGATTGCAAGGATAATGCCGCGTACACACAATCGAATTGTCTGGTGTACTTAGTCCGACATATAATCCGGCGGATAGTCTGGCGGATCTTTCTACCGAACAGACTTGGCCACACACGGACACACAGAAAGTCCGACGTTCGCTTGCGCGGTGACGTACAGCACGTACGACGGGACTAGAAAAAGGAAGTTCAATATCCAGTAGCCAATAGCTTCCTTTTTCGTACTTGCTTCTGAGCATGCGTCATTCTTAGTCCGCTGTACTAGCATACTGACGAACGTATTGTCCGCTGAAACCCAAGTCCGACGGGAAGATTGGAGTGCAAAAATACTTTCTTAGTCCGCCGGACTTCATGCTGGAAAAGTCCGCTGAAGCCCACACACGATCGAATTGTCCGCTGAAATGCGTTTCGGCGGACTAAGTACGCCGGACAATCTGATCATGTGTACGCGGCATAAGGCACTCTTCGGCGTGTTCAGGCTCAGCTGACATCATGCACGGCATTTCATCAGCCTTCAAAGCAAAAACACATTCCAGAGTAAACTTTACAAATCTTTTAATTACTTGAGTACCAGCCTGAAATATCTCTGTATTATCAGGCCTGACTGTGATAGTTTGGCTGACAATTACCCCATCATGTAACACTGGACCCAAATGAGTTTTATATAATTAGATAGAACTTTCATTTAATGGCATTGAGCTTTTTTTTTTCTTTCACTATAAAAAGAAAAAAAAAGAGAGTTAAAAAAAAAATCTCCTCTATTTTCTGTTAAAAATGCAGGATACAGTACAATCCACCAACCCCCCACCCCCCCCCCCCCCTTAAGGTGGTCTAATTTTTTGGGGATGAAGAAACATGCTGGCATTGAGGGGATTAAAATATGGAGTTTCCTAGTGGGGCATTGGCGGCTTTGGGGGGAGTGGGCGGTGGCAGCACCCCCCCGCACTTACCCCATCTGGGTTGCAGATGGGCAGCGGCTAAGGTGTAGGCTTTTATGGGCGGTGGGCAGCGGCTGGGTTGCGGGCTTCTATGAGCAGCGGGGGGCAGTGACTCCTCTCCTCTTCTGCATAACAGTGACTTCCGCCATGCGGCTCCTCCCTCCTCCTCCCATGTGTCCAATAGGATCGCCTGTCCTTTTAGCCATTCAGAGTGATGGGTCTCAAGACATTGCCAGTGGCAGCTGGTGTTTTTTTGGGGGGGGCAGCAAACAACCAACACAGTCAACGGCAGCACCCCCCTGTACTTACCCCATCTAGGTTGTGGGTGGGCAGTGGCCAGGTTGCAGGCTCCTATAGCCGGCGGGTGGGCAGCAGTTCCTGTGTCCTCTCCTCTTCTGCATCACGGCGGCTTCCACCATGCGGCTCCTCCCTCCTCTTCCTAGGCGTCCAATAGGATCGCCTGTCCTTTCAGCTAATCAGTGTGACGGGTCTCAAGACTCGCTTCCTGATTAGCCCTGAGGAGGATCAGTGTGGCGATAGCGAATATTAATTTGCTATTGTCACACAACTGGGTGGGATCCACCCTTTTTTGAAGCCTATTAGAGCTGAGGACATTAATGGAGGGCACTGAGGACAGTAATGGGATAACTGAAGAGATTAATGGAGAGGGTATGAACAGTAATGGGAGAAGCTGAGGACAGTGATGGAGGGGGTTTTAAGACAGTAATGGGGGGCTTAGGTCATTAATCAAGGGGGACATTAATGGAGGGAGCAGAGGACAGTATTGGTGGGGGTTCAGCCTATTCATTTGAATGGGTTGCCCAACCTGCAAGAAACTCAGGCAAAGAAGTAGCGACTGTTTTTATTAATTGCACCACACTAAGCAGCATGGTGCTGCAGCACCACGTGGTTTGGCATGCACTAAAATGTGCTGGGGGTGATATTGAGATGTCAGTGTGTGAAAGCTCCAGACCACACAGAGTCTGTGAGGGGGGGGGGGGGGGTCACTGATATAAAGATTTCCCCCCATATCAGTGTCCTTACTTCTCTCTTACATCAGTGAACCCCTTCTTTTCCTTAGTGTATTCACTCTGCAGACTCTGGTGTAAAGGGGAACTCTGAAAGAGGTTCTCTGGTCACCAGAACCACCCCACACACATATCAGAGTTTCCAGCATCCCTCCTTACATCAGAGTCAGCAGAGTTCACCCTTAGAGTGCAAGGGGAACTTTGCGGACCCTAAGGCAAGGAGGAAATCTGCAAAATCTGATGTAAGGGGGGCTTACTGACCAGAGAACCTCTTACATCAAAGTTCCTCTTTACACTAGAGCAGGCGTGTTCAAAGTCCATGGACCAATTGCGGCCCATGTTCCAGTTTAATGTGGCCCCTCTGGTAATTGGGATACATATATATATTTTTATATAAATATATATACCATATTTATCGGAGCTGGACGAGCGCCCTCAGATTACATACAGGAGAATTTCCTGTTTACTCTGCAGCATCTTTAATAGGAAGCCCCGTCTACTGGGCTGCCATTGGACGACTGGTCTGTCTATCATAGGAAGCGGGACTTTGTATTAAACAGGCCGCGGAGTAAACAGGAGATTCTCCTGTATGTAATCTGTTGGTGCTCGTCCTGCCCCCCTCCCTGTCCCCTCCGAGGCTCCATATGGACATGGAGCAGGCTGCACGGATGGCAATGGTAAGGCTGCATTCTTGGCACATTTGAGGCTGCATTCATGGCAATGGAGAGGCTGCAGATGGGCACTGAATAGGCTGCATTGATGGGCACGGACCCTTATTTTGCTTCACATTTCTTTATTTAAAATGTAAGTTTTTTTCCTGAAACTTCCCTCTTAAAGTGAAGGTGAGTGTTATATGCTGATAAATACGGTATATCCAAATAACACGCCCAAGCTCATCCTTAGTCTTGAACGGGGATTCATTGGGGGCCACAAAAGATTTTATATATTATTATTATTATTATTATTATTATTATTCAGGATTTATATAGCGCCAACAGTTTGTGCAGCGCTTTACAATATGAGGGCAGACAGTACACTTACAATACAAATCAATACAGGAGGGATCAGAGGGCCCTGCTCGTTAGAGCTTACAATCTAGAAGGGAGGGTCAAGTTGAAACAAAAGGTAATAACTGTGGGGGATGAGCTGATGGAGAAAATGAAAATACAGTTAGGTGTGGGTGGGGTAGGCTTCTCTGAAGAGAAGTGTTTTCAGGGATCGTCTAAAAGCTAATAAAGTAGGAGATAAGCGGACAGATTGGGGTAGGGCATTCCATAGGATTGGGGAGGCTTTGGAAAAGTCCTGGAGGAGAGTATGGGAGGAGGTGATGAGGGAGCTAGAGAGCAGGAGGTCTTGAGAGGAACGAAGAGGACGAGTAGGTTGGTATTTAGAGACTAAGCTAGTGATGTAGCTGGGGGCAGAGTTGTGGATGGCTTTGTATGTAATTGTTAGTATTTTGAATTTAATTCTTTGGCTGAGCGGAAGCCAGTGGAGGGATTGACAGAGAGGAGTAGCAGACACAGAGCGATTGGTAAGGTGGATGAGTCTGGCAGCGGCATTCATAATGGATTGAAGAGGTGATAGACTATGTAGAGGTAAGCCAATGAGAAGGGAGTTGCAGTAGTCGAGGCGAGAGATGACCAGCGAGTGAATTAAGAGTTTTGTAGTCTCATTGGTTAGAAAGGGGCGTATTTTGGAGATGTTGCGGAGGTTGAGACGGCAGGATTTGGACAGTGATTGGATGTGTTGCTTGAAGGAGGGTTCAGAGTCCAGGACTACACCTAGAACCTTGGCATGAGGGGATGGGCTTATGGTTGTGCCATTAATTTTGACAGTGAGATCAGGGGAAGGGGCATATGGGGGAGGAAAAATTATAAGTTCGGTTTTGGATAGATTGATTTTGAGGAAGTGGTGTGACATCCAGACTGATATATCTGATAGTAAATTAGTGATACGTGAGGAGACAGAGGGAGTGAGCTGAGGGGTAGAGAAATAGATTTGGGTGTCGTTAGCATAGAGGTGGTATTGGAAGCCATGGGAGGCTATCAGTTGACCCAGGGAGGAGGTATAGATTGAAAATAGGAGAGGTCCAAGGACAGAACCTTGGGGGACCCCAACAGAGAAAGGAAGAGGAGAGGAGGAAGTAGAGTTGTAAGAAACGCTAAAGGTGCGGTTGGATAAGTAGGAAGAGAACCATTGTAGAGTACGGTCACGGAGACCAAAGGTGTGGAGTTTTTTGAGAAGGAGGGGGTGGTCAACCGTATCAAAGGCAGCAGAGAGGTCCAGGAGGAGGAGTACAGAATAATGTCGATTGGTTTTGGCCGTTAGTAGATCGTTTGTTAGTTTTAGGAGAGCAGTTTCTGTGGAGTGTTGAGGACGAAATCCAGACTGAAGGGGATCAAGAAGGCTATTATCAGCGAGGTGGTCACTCAGTCGGTTGTAGACCAGACGTTCGAGTAGTTTGGATAAAATGAGGAGCAAGGAGATGGGGCGTAGGTTGTTTGGATTGGATGGGTCCAGTGAGGGTTTTTTAAGTATGGGTTTGACAAGTGCATGTTTTAGAGAGTTGGGGAAGATGCCAGAAGAGAGGGAAAGATTGCGGTGGGAGGCCAGTACAGGGGCGGTGGTTTCCCTGAAACACTTCATAAGATTGTCGAAGGATCATCGGGAGGACCTCCGGATTTGGCATGTGTTTTGGAATGATTCAATGGTAGGGCATTGTGGATGTCGGGGCCAGTGAGTAACTTTGATATGGAACTCTATACCACCCCGGGTCATGGAGTACGGGCCCTGGGCCCTCTTCCTGGAGAACGGGGGGGACTGCTACGGAACATGGTTCTGCTGGAGCTCTTTCCAGTGGTGCCGGCGGTGGAACTTTGGGGGGAATCTTTCAGGGATCGGAAGGTTTGTTTTCATGTGGGCAATTTGGGGGTGGGGCAGGTGCGGAACAAGATTTCGGCGGCATCTGCGACACTGGGTCTTTTCGCTGTATGCACTTGAACTTCTTTTTTCATGCAGTGCGTTTGCCGGGGGTTGAAAATGTTATTGCGTAATCTCGTTTTCAGTGGGACAAGTCCTGGGAGCTGGCTCCCACAGCGGAGGTGCGCGGGATCCCCTGCCCGGGAGAGACTGTTGGAAGAGTCTCTGATTGGATCAGACGGTCGGTGAGTGGGGGCACATGGTCGGCGTATGAGAGGACATGGGCTGAGTGGGACGTCTTGTGTGGTCAGGTACAGGCGGAGGTGCGGGATCGCAGGTTGATGGTGCTGTACTTTGTGGCCCGGAATTTGGAAGATGGCGTATCGATCTCCAGTGTGGGGCGGAAGTTGGCTGATTTAGCGTTCTGGTTCCAGTTGAGAGGGAACCGGATTTAACACAAGGTTTTTAGGTAAGACAAGCAGTGGAGGGTTACTGGAAGGGTCGCCAGGCAAAAGACGACAGAAGGCCGGTGTCTTTTGAACTGCTGGGCAGGCTCTGTGAGCAGCTGAAGGTGGTGGGTTTATCGGGGTACAAAGTTTTGTTGTTTAGAGCTGCGTTTGTGTTGGCTTTTTCGGGGCGTTCCGGATGGGGGACTTGGTCAGCCCTTCCAAGAAGGGGCAGGGAGGGTTGTTTGTGGAGGAGGTCACTTGCTTGGGTCACAGTCGAAACGGACCAGTACGGCAAGGGCAAAGATGTTGTGGTGTTCGCAATTGCAGGCTGCCTGCTGTGTCCGGTCCTCGTCCTGCGTGAATTTTTGGATCACCGACCAGCGCTTCCGGGTCCATTGTAGATGCATAAGGAAGGGGAATTTTGGTTGAGATTCCAGTTCGTAGGGGTTTTTTCGACAATGTTTGCAGGCATTGGGTTTGGAAGGAGAGAAGTTTTCGTCACATTCTTTCAGGATCGGGGCCGCGACGAGGAATCGGTAAAGAGAATCAGTCAGTGGTAATCGCAGAGTTTTCGTTCTTATGTTCGGCCGGAGTTGGTATGTGTTTAGTTTGCAAAGGCTGGGGCTGTCGGCATGGGTTTGTGTTATGACTGGTATTTGGTTCTTTGTTTTCTTTCTTTCAGGTGGTCCGATAGGGTTGGTCTGGATCATGGGTCACTCGTTTGTCTGCTGGGGAGCTGGGAGGGGTGATGTCAGGCTGTAAGGTCGGCAGCTGGGCATCTCAAGGAGGGAGGCTTGCCTGCAGTGGTTCGGCTTCCCGGGCATGCTTTGGAGCAGGATGGTACATGGAGGTGCACCGTTCACGGGTTTTGATAGGCCCCCGGATGTGTGGGTTTTTGCATTTAAGGGGTAATGATCGGGGCCTGCGCACCAAGTTGGGGATCACAGGGGACGTCTAATTCGGCTTCCTATGCCTTCGGGCGGCGTTTCCTGGTATGATCGTAGTGGGGTCAGACATGGTTGCCAGGACTGCGTGGAGGCTTGCGGGGTCCGTAGACAGGATCAACAAGGCCAGGAGAAGGATAACCAGGGGGTCGGCAGTTTCGTAGTGCGTAATGGGGGTTGGTAGTGAGACATTTTGAACTAGCGGTGGGCACATGGAGGTATCTGCGTGAGGATGGGGTACGTCTTAATGCCGTGGGGATTGATCTGTGGTCCTTAGGTCTCCGGGCTGGGATTGAACGAGCTTTGAGGGTGTGGAGGTGCGCGCAAGGTTAAGGTTTTATCCTTGCTTGCTATGGCGGATGTTGGTCGGTGCAGGTAAAGGAAGATAACCCCTCCCCACAGAGAAGTTGATGCGGGACCCATTGGAGATATGGGCTCGTTGCTGATACCATATAACAATGGTTTGTATGGAAGATGGTGAATGGGGGCACTGCGGTCAAAGAGTTGGTGGTCCCTGAGCTAGCATATCAGCTGGAGGCCCAGTACAGTTAATACGACCGCAGTGCAGGTTGTTTGTTATGTTAATGGTGTGGGGAGAGGGAAGGCCCCGCCGAAGACCAACGCGTTTTCAGTTTATTCAGTTAACTGATAAGTTCATTTATTTGGTTTTGATATGTTTATTATGTGTTTTAATTAATAAAGGGGCTGTTACGGCCACTATTTACTCCAGTTAAAAGGTGTGGTCTCTTTAATGGTAAGGTTGAAAGTATGGAGTGGGTGGTCGGACAGCAACAAAAGGGGCAACATCAGTTATACTATATTCAAGCATTTTAATGTGGACAGGGCTACAGACTGTTGAGCAAAAACAACAACATACCAGCATTTTTAAAGACACACATGAAAAGCAGATAGCAGTGTCAGTTTTTGGTTGGAGATGGTTCAGTTAGCACATACCAGCATTTTAAAGACACACATGAAAAGCAGATAGCAGTGGTTCAGTTAGCACATACCTGTAGGGTGAGAGAAGAGATTCTCAGATGAGACAGTCAGATAATCAGTTAAAAAGTCAGAAGTCAGAAGTGCTTCCACTTATTGAAATCCCCCCACTTGGAGAAAGACCCCCAGTTGCAAGTGTGCCCCCAGCAATAGCTTCCCCCAAAGTGAAGCTTAGCTTTATACTGATAGGGGTGGGGTGTGGGTGGATTTCAATTATCAATCAGGAGGTAATAAAGCTTGGATGGTTAACAGGGCTAAATTCTAACTTCAGAAACAGGCTAGCAAGAGGGCACTAAAGTTAGAGGGGCCATAATTTTGGGTAAGACAAGGCAGATAATAAAGCATTTTAATGTGGACAGGGCTACAGACTGTTGAGCAAAAACAACAACATACCAGCATTTTTAAAGACACACATGAAAAGCAGATAGCAGTGTCAGTTTTTGGGTGGAGATGGTTCAGTTAGCACATACCAGCATTTTTAAAGACACACATGAAAAGCAGATAGCAGTGATATATATATATATATATATATATATATATATATATATATATATATATATATATATAACTGATGCAGCCCCCCCAAGTACAGTCCCACAAGAAGCAGCTTTTTCATGAATACTAGCATGAATTATGATATATCTCCCATCCGGATCTATACGTACCTCCAGTACTCAAAAAGGTAAAGCTTTCCGGATTGTAATCCACCCCTGGCATAATTGCAGTAGGTCGTGTGAAAATGTTCACCAACCCAGGGTCGCTGAAGTCCATTAATCTTGGAGCCCTGGAGGTGAGTCTCCTGCAATATCCAGATACGTGGTTTGTACTTTTGGAGGAATTTAAAGACTAGGAAACGCTTCACTGCCGAGTTACGGACATTCCATGAGATTATGGTACATTGGGAGATTAATGATCATGTACATATAACAATGTTAGGAGTAAACAATTATGGATGAGCTTCAAGTTCAAGTTGAACTCATGTTCGACTCAAACATTGCCTGTTCGCCGAACAGCGAACAATTTTGGGTGTTCGCGGCAAATTCGAAAAGCCACGGAACACCCTGTAAAAGTCTATGGGAGAAATCTAAAGTGCTAATTTTAAAGGCTTATATGCATGGTATTGGTGATCCAGGTCCTGCCCCAGGGGACATGTATCATGTATCAAGGAAAAAAAAAAGTTTTAAAAACGGCCGTTTTTTTCGGGAGCAGTAATTTTAATAATGCTTAAAGTGAAACAATAAAAATGTAATATTCCTTTAAATTTCATACCTGGGGGGTGTCTATAGTATGCCTGTGAAGGGGCACATGTTTCCCATGCTTAGAACTTTCCCTGCACAAAGTGTCATTTCTGCAGGAAAAAAAAGTCATTTAAAAGCACTCACGGCTATCATGAATTGTCGGCTCCCCGTAATACAGAGAACAGTCATTAAAAGTCATTGATAAAAAAAAAAAAAAGCTTGGGGTTCCCCCAAATTCAATTACCAGGCCCTTCAGGTCTGGTATGGATATTAAGGGGAACCCGATGTCAATTATTTTTTTTAAAATGGCGTGGAGTTCCCCCCAAAAATCCATACCAGACCCTTTATCCGAGCACGCAACCTGGCATGCCACAGGAAAAGAGGGGGGATGAGAGAGCGATACCCTCTCCTGAACTGTATCAGGCCACATGCCCACAACATTGGGAGGATGCTTTGGGGGTCTGTGACACCTCAAAGCACCATGTCCTCAAGACTCTGATAGCCACAAGCATAATGGGACTTGTAGTTTTGCAACAGCTGGAGGTCCATTAATTGCATATCCCTGTTCTAGGGCATTATTCAGGAAAGAGAGCATAAAGCACTAAACAAACTGAAATATAGAAAAAATAAATGGAAAACAGAACAGAACACTGCGCCCAAACTTCCTCCCCGCAATCCCTAAGGACAGAGTCTCAAGTTTAATTTCAAGGTGACTCTCCACTCCAGTGGCATCAAGAGGGGGGCTGAGGGGGGCTGGAGCCCAGAGTAGGCCACCCAAAAAAGCCCCGGGTTTTGGGCATTCATAAATGTATTATTATCCCCGAGCCCGAGTGGCCACTCAGCGCAGTCAGCAGGGACCTATCCGACTCCGAGCACAGCAGTGACATAACAAGTTCCTCCTCCTGGACCCCGCAGCGCCTATGATAGGTTGTCACACTGGTCCAATGCTGGGACCACAGGACGTGTGAGGTCCATCGCAGGCGCTGCCAGGTGCAGGAGGCGGGAATGACACTACAGACGCGCCGAGCACTATGAGATCCCCGCTCTCTCTGTGTAAATAAGCAGGCCGCTCTCCTATACTGTCTCTGGCTGTATGGTATGTGCAGCCTGCTGTCTCTGACTGGTCATGAAAGGGATGGGCGCGCCGCACACTACAGGTAAAGCTGAGCTGCAGCCTGCAGGAGTGTCAAGAGGCCACATGAAGTCTGACATAGAAAAATCAGTGTAGTGGTCAGGTAGGTCAATGTAATGGTCAGGTAGGTCAGCGTATGGGTCCTGGTCAGGTCCTTGTCTTTTTCCCACCTAGCAATGGCCCTGCTCCACCCAGCAGTCCCAATGGTATGAAATATGAATACGTTCATTGGTCCAAGCTGAAACTCTGTAACTATGCAATAAAATCAATTTCTGCAATTCAGCTGTAATAAACACTGCAAAAAAGTTAACATTAGGTAAAAGTTGACGGGGCGTGGCCATCGGCAGACATGTAAGCAGCGCCAGAGAAGGGCTCCTCTGACACTGCTTGATTATGTACAGTATCCGGACCCCGATAACCTCCGCTATCTACCCCAAGAGGAGGGAAACATTCCTGAGACCCACTGACACCCGTCAGAATGGGGCGGCACGGCCAGACGGGAATGAAATCGGCCGCGGAGCGATGGCTATCACAGGCCACGGGAGGAATCAAAGATGGCGCCGGCTCCTCGGGAAAGAAACCGCCCGGAGACAAGAGGATGGTGAGTGACGAATCCCCCCCTCCACGAGGAAAGGGAAGCCACCCACTACTATAAGAGACCATTTCTCAGAGTCTCAACAGAGCCCGAGATTATCGGCTACTCCAGCTATCCCTGAGGGGGAAGAATCTGACTTGTGGGAGAATACAGACAGGTGGGAGGAAGAAAGTGAGCTAGGAGGCCCATCACAGCCGAATCTGCTAGTGGAGGAGGAGAGGACGGACAATGGAGGGGCAGAGGAGCTAACACTCAGGCATGTTATGGAGGCAATCCGACAGTGTCAGTCTTCCCTAACCACACAGATCGAAACGGTCAGGCTGGACCTATCGATCGTTAAACATGATATGCAAAAAATGCGCTCCAGAATTACTGGAGCTGAACAACGTATCAGTGATATTGAGGATACTGTGCAACCTATGTCTGCGAGTCTGAGAATACAACAGCAGGATTTAAAAGAACAATCCACAAAGCTCAGCGATTTGGAAGACCGCATGCGCAGAAACAACCTGCGCTTTGTTGGCTTTCAGGAGGGGGTGGAAGGAAGGGAACCAGAACTGTTCTTGGAAAAGTGGCTTAAGGCGACTGTAGGCCCTGAGAAATTATCATCTTTGTTTGCCATTGAGAGGGCGCACAGAGTACCCACAGGGAGCTCCACCATGACCTCTTCTGGCAAAAATTTTGCATTTCAGGGATAAGGAAGTTATTATGCGCACGGCCAGGAACCTCTCTGATTTAAAATTCAATGGAAATAAGATATCAATATTCCCAGATTTCTCAACTGTTACACAGAAACAAAGAGCAGCCTTTACGGCGGTCAAGAAACGTCTTCGGGACAAACAGTTCAGTTACAGTATGTTGTACCCTGCTAAATTGAGAGTCATTAACGATGGTAAAGCTCAATTCTTTCTGTCCCCTATGGAAGCCTCTGATTGGTTGGATGGTTTGGGCTAAGTCTCCTCAACTAACTGCTGGATCTTGATTGGACTGCTTTCTATTACATTTGGCATCCTTCAGACGTTTCGGGACTGGTTCTGTTGACCTGTTTAAAGTATGCTTGGAGAGTACTCCACTCCCCACTCTACTGCACCCCCACTCACGACCTTATCTGCCACGTAGACATTCAATATAGCTGGACACCTCATACTGCTTGAGTGCAAGGTTGCAGAGTCCATAGATGAATGATATATCGATGAGATGGAATATACTGAGTGGAGACGTTTGTACATCATATACCTGATTGTCCCTTGGGTGGGAAGGACCTGGCTACTGAGAACTTGATCTAAGGAGGCTTGTGACCGGATACACCATTCTGACTCTAATGCTATGGCGGTGTCACTGTGGCTCCCAGCGGACCCTGGGACACAGGAAGAGGACAGAGAGGAAATCCCTACTTCCTCCCCATTACAAATTATTATTTATTTATTTATTTTCCCCTTTTTTAGACATGACGATGGTTTAATTGGGAGGCCCTTTTGGTCACCTCACAAGTTACTGTTATGGTTTTTGGGACAAGGCTTGTTGAAGTTTGGGACAATGAGCAGGGTGGGGGGGAAGGGGAACTGGAAGTCTTTGCTATGCTTCCTTTTGTCTGTTATGTTTTATGTGTTTCTTTTTTCATTTTTTTTTACACTGCACAGATCCATATTGTAGGAATAGTGAAACGGGATGTTCCCTGGAGGGATGGTACTGAAAAAGTGTTAACCTATACCAGAGTACCTAAGAGTATTATGACATTATTGTCGGACCAAGAATTTATACTTTTATATCCTTTACACTATCTTTGCTTCTCCCTCTAGATGTGTCTTAGGTGTGTTTCTTGGAACGTGCGAGGCTTGAACTCGAGGATCAAACGTTCTTTGGTACTTGATTACCTTAAACGTGCAAAGGCGCACATTATGTTGCTCCAGGAGACCCATCTGGAGGGGTCAAGGGTTATGGCTCTAAAACGACCTCACATTGCTCATGCATTTCATGCCACATACTCCTCTTACTCTAGAGGGGTGTCTATATTGATTCTTAGATCGTTACAGATTCAGGTACTGGAGGTAAAAACTGATCCTCAGGGATGCTATGTGGCTGTGGTCTTTAGATATAAGGAAATGTTATATACTATAGTGAATGTGTATATTCCTCCACCTTTTGAGATACAAAAACTGGAAACATGTATGGCTACGGTGCTCCCTGTGATGCAGGGCCATCTCCTAATAGGTGGAGACTTCAACAGGGTTATGGATGTGGAGATGGACAGACTCAGATGCACCAGACCACAATCTCACGCATTGAAAGAGTGGGCAACTACCTGAGGTAGATGTATGGAGATGGAAATACCCAGACAAGAAGGAATTTTCTTGTGCATCTGAGTCTTATAAGTCTCTGTCTCAACTAGATATGTTTTTTACCTCCAGGGATGTGCTTCAGAGGGTGGAGAAGGTGACGTATCTGTCAAGAGCACTCTCCGATCATTCTCCTCTGGAACTCATTCTATGTGACCCAGATTGTCCGACTGACCGGGTCTGGCGCATGGGCCCATATTGGTTGAAAGAACCATTGGTGCTGAGTTCCTGTGTGGAAGCTATAAACACGTTTTGGCGTGAGAATGACCGGGAAGTGTCGGAATTGGTCGCATGGGATGCCTTTAAGGCAGTACTGAGGGGTGCGTATATGCAGGGGGTATCAACTTTAAAGAAAGCTACTGAGGAGCAATTACTCACCTTGGCAAGGGAAGTAAAAGATGCAGAGGAAAGGTATGTCAGAGATTCAACCCCAGTTAGATATCAGATGCTGCGGAATGCCCGTAGGACGTATGAGCTAGCACTAGTGTCCAAAACACAGAAACGGCTGTTGTATCAGAGGCAGAGAGTTTTTGACAAGAATGGAAAGATCTTGGCCTTTTTTGCCAAACCGATACCTGACCCAATTGTTATTTCTCAAATCTATGATGCCTCGGCTACCTTGCAGGAGTCTAGGGAGGGAGTTGTTAAGGCTTTATTCAGTTTTACTCTGATCTGTATAGATCTCAGGCCCACTACACTCCCCCTGAGCTGTATGATTACATAGATTCTATTGCATTTCCCACTCTTCTGGAGGAACAACAACTAGCTCTGGAGGAACCCATTTCCACAGAGGAAATAGAACAAGCCATAAACTCTTTCGCTAAGCATAAGACCCCAGGACCTATGGAATGGTATATGGAACATAAAGAGGTCATGGCACAGCGACTGCGCAAACTTTACTCTACTATTTTTCTACAGAATAGCCTTACTTCCTCTATGAAAGAGGCTCTCATAGTTTTAATTCCTAAACCTAACAAAGACCCGCTCTATTGTGAATCTTTTCCCTCATAAATACTGATTTAAAAATATTGACTAAGATCCTGGCCTCCCGTATAAACTCGGTCATAACAACATTGATCAGCCCAGATCAGACTGGTTTTATACCAGGCAGAGGTACATACAGTAATGTGCGCAGGCTGTTCACCAATCTCCAAGCTCCCAATACTTTGTTAGTTCCCAGAGCAGTGGTGTCCCTCGACGCCCACAAAGCGTTCGACTCTGTTGAATGGCCCTATCTTTTTTATATTTTAAAGAAATTTGAATTTGGAGCAAATTTTCTCAGATGGATCTCAATATTTTATAACCAACCTTTTGCCCGTATTAGAATTAATAGAACGATTTCTAAACCGTTTCCTATATGTAGAGGTACCCGACAAGGATGCCCATTATCGCCACTCTTGTTTGCGCTTGCTATAGAACCCTTGGCTCGATTGCTCAGATCATCTTCGTATATACAGGGCATGCAAATTGGCACCTTAGAAGAACGTATATCACTTTATGCAGATGATATGCTGCTGTACCTGTCTAACCCCCAAGTTACGATCCCGGTAATGCTTAGGCTCATTAGTGAATTTGGCAAATTCTCAGGCCTTAAAATAAACTGGACTAAATCTCATGTTTTACCAGTAGATCAGGATATCCCATTTGTGCTGCCACTGGATTGCCCTTTACAGGTAACTGATAGGTTTAAATATTTGGGAATTACAATACAAGTGCCAATCTCCACCTATATTGCGAATAACCTTTTGCCATGTATAGAATCTTTCAAAAACAGGATAAAGAGTTGGGTATCCCTGCCATTGACACTGATGGGTAGGGTAAACCTATTTAGAATGGTGTTTTTACCTAAGTTCTTATATGTTCTTGGAAAAAGTCCAATATATGTCAATAAGAAGATCTTCCAGGAAATCGATTCTTTGCTACTGACCCTGTTATGGTTCCCCAAGCACCCTAGAATAGCCTTAAAAATATTGCAGCTGTCTACAGCTCAGGGAGGTTTGGCACTGCCAAATTTGAGACTTTATTATTTTGCATCACAGCTTGTCTACATGCATTGGTGGCTGTTCCCACAGATTGAAAATGCTGCGGTAGCAGAGGAAGCGGCTATATTTTCATCATACGAGGAACTTACCAATTCGGTTTTTAGAAGGACAACTAGAAAAGTGGAGGGCGCTACTATAATTAGGACCTCACTCGAAATATATAGGCATTGTCTCCAGCTGAGTCCGTAGGCCACGACATCTATATCTCCTAACCATCCTGTGTGGTGTAATCCCACTCTCCCCCACTTTCTGGCTCTCCCCGCTGCTTCCTCGTGGGCCACAAAGGGACTGAAATATATACATCAGTTGTATAATCAAGGGAACTTTAAATCCTTTGAGGTACTGCGGGCTGAATTTGGGCTTCCAGTTTCTTGGCACTTTAGTTACCTGCAATTAAGACACGCAGCCATGGCTCAACTGGGGTTGCAAAATGTATCTTTTCAAAACTCCCCATTGGAGGAGGCACTACTACAACCTACACACGTGGGACTGATATCTAGGTACTATAAAATGTTGGGACATCACGACTCTAACCAACTTCGCCCATTACAAAATCGCTGGCGATTAGACATACCGGACCTTACAGATGAGAATTGGGAGGAACTTCTTAATACATATTTTGTCACTACGCTCTCGGCTAAAGATAAAATGATACAGTTGCGTATTTTTCATAGAGTCTACTACACTCCTTTACGACTTTTCTATATGCAGAAATTACACAGTCCTACATGCCATAAATGTAATAGTCATATAGGAGATTTGCTTCACATGCTTTGGGATTGTGAAAGGATCCGACCATTTTTGTCTCAAGTAACGCAATTTATTGCAAATAATTTTGAGTTACCTAATATCTGTAGCCCAAAGTGGTGTATCCTAGCGATTTTTGAGGAAGTATGAAAAGCAATTTCTTCGTCTTTTGTTGTATTATGCTAAGAAAACAGTGGTTATGCAATGGATATATTCCAAACCACTTCCTCTGGACAACATTACTAAATCAGGTATTACCGGTTTATAAACTTACATATGAGGCCAGGGGGTGTGCGGGTAAATTTATGAAGATTTGGGGGAAATGGACCAAACTAATGGATACATGTGAATACTCTGATGGGGAGCTGAGATCTGGGGGGAATGTAGGACAATAGGATAAATCACAAGAATGGGTTTTATGGTACTCCAGGGAACAATTAACTAGATCGGCTTCGACTTTATGAATATTTTTCAGGACTGTGCAAAAATGTAATTAAGTGTTGAGGGGGTTCCCCCCACCTTTTTTGTTTTGAGTGTTACAGTTGGTGATGTTGGTTTCACTTCTATTGTATAAAAGGTGACATAATTACAAAATTTACTGTAATAAACACTGCAAAAAAGTTAACATTAGGTAAAAGTCGATGGGGCGTGGCCAGCGGCGGACATGTAAGCAGCGCCAGAGAAGGGCTCCTCTGACACCGCTTGATCCTGTACAGTATCCGGAACCCGATAACCTCCGCTATCTACCCCAAGAGGAGGGAAACACTCCTGAGACCCACTGACAGCCGTCAGAATGGGGCGGCACGGCCAGACGGGAACGAAATCGGCCGCGGAGCGCCGGCTATCACAGGCCACGGGAGGAATCAAAGATGCGCCGGCTCCTCGGGAAAGAAACCGCCCGGAGACAAGAGGATGGTGAGTGACGAATCCCCCCCCCCTCCTATACAAAGCTCTGCACTCTCCACGAGGAAGGGGAAGCCACCCACTACTATAAGAGACCATTTCTCAGAGTCTCAACAGAGCCCGAGATTATCGGCTACTCCAGCTATCCCTGAGGGGGAAGAATCTGACTTGTGGGAGAATACAAACAGGTGGGAGGAAGAAAGTGAGCTAGGAGGCCCATCACAGCCAAATCTGCTAGTGGAGGAGGAGAGGACGGACAATGGAGGGGCAGAGGAGCTAACACTCAGGCATGTTATGGAGGCAATCCGACAGTGTCAGTCTTCCTTAACCACACAGATCGAAACGGTCAGGCTGGACCTATCGATCGTTAAACATGATATGCAAAAAATGCGCTCCAGAATTACTGGAGCTGAACAACGTATCAGTGATATTGAGGATACTGTGCAACCTATGTCTGCGAGTCTGAGAATACAGGATTTAAAAGAACAAACCGCAAAGCTCAGCGATTTGGAAGATCGCATGCGCAGAAACAACCTGCGCTTTGTTGGCTTTCAGGAGGGGGTGGAAGGAAGGGAACCAGAACTGTTCTTGGAAAAGTGGCTTAAGGCGACTGTAGGCCCTGAGAAATTATCATCTTTGTTTGCCATTGAGAGGGCGCACAGAGTACCCATGCGGCCTCTCCCACAGGGAGCTCCACCATGACCTCTTCTGGCAAAAATTTTGCATTTCAGGGATAAGGAAGTTATTATGCGCACGGCCAGGAACCTCTTTGATTTAAAATTCAATGAAAATAAGATATCAATATTCCCAGATTTCTCAACTGTTACACAGAAACAAAGAGCAGCCTTTACGGCGGTCAAGAAACGTCTTCGGGACAAACAGTTCAGTTACAGTATGTTGTACCCTGCTAAATTGAGAGTCATTAACGATGGTAAAGCTCAATTCTTTCTGTCCCCTATGGAAGCCTCTGATTGGTTGGATGGTTTGGGCTAAGTCTCCTCAACTAACTGCTGGATCTTGATTGGACCGCTTTCTATTACATTTGGCATCCTTCAGACGTTTCGGGACTGGTTCTGTTGACCTGTTTAAAGTATGCTTGGAGAGTACTCCACTCCCCACTCTACTGCACCCCCACTCACGACCTTATCTGCCATGTAGACATTAAATGTAGCTGGACACCTCATACTGCTTGAGTGCAAGGTTGCAGAGTCCATAGATGAATGATATATCGATAAGATGGAATATACTGAGTGGAAACGTTTGTACATCATATACCTGATTGTCCCTTGGGTGGGAAGGGCCTGGCTACTGAGAACTTGATCTAAGGAGGCTTGTGACCGGATACACCATTCTGACTCTAATGCTATGGCGGTGTCACTGTGGCTCCCGGCGGACCCTGGAACACAGGAAGAGGACAGAGAGGAAATCATTACTTCCTCCCCATTAAAATTATTTTATTTTTTATTTTTTTTTCCTTTTCTAGACATGCCGATGGTTTAATTGGGAGGCCCTTTTGGTCACCTCACAAGTTACTGTTATGGTTTTTGGGACAAGGCTTGTTGAAGTTTGGGACAATGAGCAGGGTGGGGGGGAAAGGGGAACTGGAAGTCTTTGCTATGCTTCCTTTTGTCTGTTATGTTTTATGTGTTTCTTTTTTCATTGCACAGATCCATATTGTAGGAATAGTGAAACGGGATGTTCCCTGGAGGGATGGTACTGAAAGTGTTAACCTATACCAGAGTACCTAAGAGTATTATGACATTATTGTCGGACCAAGAATTTATACTTTTATATCCTTTACACTATCTTTGCTTTTCCCTCTAGATGGGTCTTAGGTGTGTTTCTTGGAACGTGCGAGGCTTGAACTCGAGGATCAAACTTTCTTTGGTACTTGATTACCTTAAACGTGCAAAGGCGCACATTATGTTGCTCCAGGAGACCCATCTGGAGGGGTCAAGGGTTATGGCTCTAAAACGACCTCACATTGCTCATGCATTTCATGCCACATACTCCTCTTACTCTAGAGGGGTGTCTATATTGATTCTTAGATCGTTACAGATTCAGGTACTGGAGGTAAAAACTGATCCTCAGGGATGCTATGTGGCTGTGGTCTTTAGATATAAGGAAATGTTATATACTATAGTGAATGTGTATATTCCTCCACCTTTTGAGATACAAAAACTGGAAACATGTATGGCTCCGGTGCTCCCTGTGATGCAGGGCCATCTCATAATAGGTGGAGACTTCAACAGGTTTATGGATGTGGAGATGGACAGACTCAGATGCACCAGACCACAATCTCACGCATTGAAAGAGTGGGCAACTACCTATGATCTGGTAGATGTATGGAGATGGAAATACCCGGACAAGAAGGAATTTTCTTGTGCATCTGAGTCTTATAAGTCTCTGTCTCAACTAGATATGTTTTTTACCTCCAGGGATGTGCTTCAGAAGGTGGAGAAGGTGACGTATCTGTCAAGAGCACTCTCCGATCATTCTCCTCTGGAACTCATTCTATGTGACCCAGATTGTCCGACTGACCGGGTCTGGCGCATGGGCCCATATTGGTTGAAAGAACCATTGGTGCTGAGTTCCTGTGTGGAAGCTATAAACACGTTTTGGCGTGAGAATGACCGGGAAGTGTCAGAATTGGTTGCATGGGATGCCTTTAAGGCAGTACTGAGGGGTGCGTATATGCACGGGGTATCAACTTTAAAGAAAGCTACTGAGGAGCAATTATTTACCTTGGCAAGGGAAGTAAAAGATGCAGAGGAAAGGTATGTCAGAGATTCAACCCCAGTTAGATATCAGATGCTGTGGGATGCCCGTAGGACGTATGAGCTAGCACTAGTGTCCAAAACACAGAAACGGCTGTTGTATCAGAGGCAGAGAGTTTTTGACTCAGGAGACAAGAATGGAAAGATCTTGGCCTTTTTTGCCAAACCGATACCTGACCCAATTGTTATTTCTCAAATCTACGATGCCTCGGCTACCTTGCAGGAGTCTAGGGAGGGAGTTGTTAAGGCTTTTATTCAGTTTTACTCTGATCTGTATAGATCTCAGGCCCACTACACTCCCCCTGAGCTGTATGATTACATAGATTCTATTGCCTTTCCCACTCTTCTGGAGGAACAACAACTAGCTCTGGAGGAACCCATTTCCACAGAGGAAATAGAACAAGCCATAAACTCTTTCGCTAAGCATAAGACCCCAGGACCTGACGGTCTACCTATGGAATGGTATATGGAACATAAAGAGGCCATGGCACCGCGACTGCGCAAACTTTACTCTACTATTTTTCTACAGAATAGCCTTACTTCCTCTACGAAAGAGGCTCTCATAGTTTTAATTCCTAAACCTAACAAAGACCTGCTCTATTGTGAATCTTATAGGCCAATCTCCCTCATAAATACTTATTTAAAAATATTGACTAAGATCCTGGCCTCCCGTATAAACTCGGTCATAACAACATTGATCAGCCCAGATCAGACTGGTTTTATACCAGGCAGAGGTACATACAGTAATGTGCGCAGGCTGTTCACCAATCTCCAAGCTCCCAATACTTTGTTAGTTCCCAGAGCAGTGGTGTCCCTCGACGCCCACAAAGCGTTCGACTCTGTTGAATGGCCCTATCTTTTTTATATTTTAGAGAAATTTGAATTTGGAGCAAATTTGCTCAGATGGATCTCAATATTATATAACCAACCTTTTGCCCGTATTAGAATTAATGGAACGATTTCTAAACCGTTTCCTATATGTAGAGGTACCCGACAAGGATGCCCATTATCGCCACTCTTGTTTGCGCTTGCTATAGAACCCTTGGCTCGATTGCTCAGATCATCTTCGTATATACAGGGCATGCAAATTGGCACCTTAGAAGAACGTATATCACTTTATGCAGATGATATGCTGCTGTACCTGTCTAACCCCCAAGTTACGATCCGGGTAATGCTTAGGCTCATTAGTGAACTTGGCAAATTCTCAGGCCTTAAAATAAACTGGACTAAATCCCATGTTTTACCAGTAGATCAGGATATCCCATTTGTGCTGCCACTGGATTGCCTTTTACAGGTAACTGATAGGTTTAAATATTTGGGAATTACAATACAAGTGCCAATCTCCACCTATATTGTGAATAACCTTTTGCCATGTATAGAATCTTTCAAAAACAGGATAAAGAGTTGGGTAGCCCTGCCATTGACACTGATGGGTAGGGTAAACCTATTTAGAATGGTGTTTTTGCCTAAGTTCTTATATGTTCTTGCAAATAGTCCAATATATGTCAATAAGAAGATCTTCCAGGAAATCGATTCTTTGCTACTGACCCTGTTATGGTTCCCCAAGCACCCTAGAATAGCCTTAAAAACATTGCAGCTGTCTACAGCTCAGGGAGGTTTGGCACTGCCAAATTTGAGACTTTATTATTTTGCATCACAGCTTGTCTACATGCATTGGTGGCTGTTCCCACAGATTGAAAATGCTGCGGTAGCAGCAGAAGCGGCTATATTTTCATCATACGAGGCACTTACCAATTTGGTTATTAGACGGACAACTAGAAAAGTGGAGGGCGCTACTATAATTAGGACCTCTCTCAAAATATATAGGCGTTGTCTCCAGCTGAGTCCGGAGGCCACGACATCTATATCTCCTAACCATCCTGTGTGGTGTAATCCTACTCTTCCCCCACTTTCTGGCTCTCCCCGCTGCTTCCTCATGGGCCACAAAGGGACTGAAATATATACATCAGTTGTATAATCAAGGAACTTTAAATCCTTTGAGGTACTGCGGGCTGAATTTGGGCTTCCAGTTTCTTGGCACTTTAGTTATCTGCAATTAAGACACGCAGCCATGGCTCAACTGGGGTTGCAAAATGTATCTTTTCAAAACTCTCCATTGGAGGAGGCACTACTACAACCTACACACGTGGGACTGATATCTAGGTACTATAAAATGTTGGGACATCACGACTCTAACCAACTTCGCCCATTACAAAATCGCTGGCGACTAGATATACCGGACCTTACAGATGAGAATTGGGAGGAACTTCTTAATACATATTTTGTCACTACGCTCTCGGCTAAAGATAAAATGATACAGTTGCGTATTTTTCATAGAGTCTACTACACTCCTTTACGACTTTTCTATATGCAGAAATTACACAGTCCTACATGCCATAAATGTAATAGTCATATAGGAGATTTGCTTCACATGCTTTGGGATTGTGAAAGGATCCGACCATTTTTGTCTCAAGTAACGCAATTTATTGCAAATAATTTTGAGTTACCTAATATCTGCAGCCCAAAGTGGTGTATCCTAGCGATTTTTGAGGAAGTATGAAAAGCAATTTCTTCGTCTTTTGTTGTATTATGCTAAGAAAACAGTGGTTATGCAATGGATATATTCCACACCGGTTCCTCTGGACCAGTGGAAAACATTACTAAATCAGGTATTACCGGTTTATAAACTTACATATGAGGCCAGGGGGTGTGCGGGTAAATTTATGAAGATTTGGGGGAAATGGACCAAACTAATGGATACATGTGAATACTCTGATGGGGAGCTGAGATCTGGGGGGAATGTAGGACAAAAGGATAAATCACAAGAATGGGTTTTATGGTACTCCAGGGAACAATTAACTAGATCGGCTTCGACTTTATGAATATTTTTCAGGACTGTGCAAAAATGTAATTAAGTGTTGAGGGGGTTCCCTCCCCCCCCCCCCCTTTTTTTATTTTTTTTGAGTGTTACAGTTGGTGATGTTGGTTTCACTTCTGTTGTATAAAAGGTGACATATTTACAAAATTTTAGAAAAGAAAACGTTGTCTTTATAAATGTATCGGCAATGTATAAGCAATTGTACTTGTAATAAGATTAACAAGTGTATCTTGTATGTGATGAAGACTAATAAAAAAAACAGTAATAAAAAAAACATTAGGTAAAAGTCAAAGAATGTTTATATGCATGTAAATATTTCTGTGTGAGCTGAAAACAAGTTAGGCTACATGCAACTGCAAGAACATTACCCGATGAAAAGAAATAATTCTAATGACATTTCCTTCTAACCACAACACTTACTTCCTGGTCTATACAGATCATCAGAGCCTCTCCCCTGCTAGGTGTATAAAAATCACCGCCGGCGGTGAAAGTTCTCATTATCTGTTATGGTGTTGCTCATCTCTGATAGAAACTTCTTCTTCCACATTCTCCCAGTGTGAGGTCTTCACCTTCTCCATACACCATGTCCACCTTCTTCACCTTCCTAGCCTGCGTTGTCTGGATGGTTCCTGCAGCCTCTTCCTTACCTACAGGACACTGGACAGGTAAGTGTCTGAACTACCATCTATACAGGACTTGTGTATTGAGTTGATGAAGTCAGGGATCTCATTGCTGACCACGGAAAATGCAAATTGCCTGGCTGCCTTACTGATCTAGAGCAATCCTGCATTTATTAGGGAATCAGTGACTTACAAAGTACTGAACGCCTAGAGAGAGAGAGAGAGAGAGAGAGAGAGACAGGAAAACCAGAACTGAGGTCTGACAAGCTCCATATATTTCCATACTCAAAGCTTGCCACACACATTACAATCTAATTGTACAATCTCTTTTATGCCCAACCTCTGCCCTACCGACACCAACACAGACCCCAACCTCTGCTCTACTGACACCAACACAGACCCCAACCTCTGCCCTACTGACACCAACACAGGCACCAACCTCTGCCCTACTGACACCATCCACTTCTCTACTTACACCATCAGTATATACACACATGCGCACACACACACAGGCATATGTGTTTAATCTTTGGGTTGCACATCCTAATGCAATAGGCTTTGCACACCTATGTGTGGGGTATTGATTGAATGGGTTCTCGATTATTCCTATCGGAAGAGATTGATCAGAAAATAAATCCATCATTTGTCAGGCAACTATTTTACAACTATTTTACAAAAACGATGTAAATCAGATTTTATGAGGTACGGTCACCCAAAGTCCCGGTTCACACGAGGCGACTTTTCAGGTGACTTCACCGCCTGTCAAGTCGCGCTCCATTCTGTGCAATGGAACTGTTCTAAAAGGAGCGACTCAAGTAAACTTTGAAGCCGCCCCTGCTCTAACAGAGGTGCCTTTTGTGTTACATCTTACAGTACAAATTTTGTTTTGTAGAAATAATTGAATCCATTTATTAATGTTGTAATAACATGTCCGGTATTTTATTATATATTTTTTTCCTCTCTCTCTTTTGAGTATACCCGTCATTTTTGTAAATATTTTCTTCCATCTTTTCATGTGACTAAACTGAAGAAATGGCACTTTGCTACAATGTAAAGTAGTGAGTGTACAGCTTGTATTAGCCCTTGGGGTATAGGGGTCACCAAGATCGCCATGGCAACCGGGTCCCTTGCTGCAGGGGGCCCTTGAGGGCCCCCTGTACTCTTCCATAGGAGGGGAGGCTAAGAGGAGCTCCCCGATCATCAGCCAAACTGAAATTGGCATTATGCAGGGAGCTCCTCACATTAGCCTTTAGTGAAAGCACAGTGTCTGCTCTTTGTCTCCCCCTACAGTGCAGTACCCGGCAGAAAGAGCCAAGGTAAATGTCTGCTGTTTTTTTTTAATAAGACTATCTACTGTATTTGTGTTTGTATGTGTGTGGGTGTGAGCATGCATGTATGTGTGTGTGTGTGTGTGTGTGAGCATGCTTGTATGTGTGTGTGTGTGTGTGTGTGTGTGAGCATGCTTGTATGTGTATGAGCATGCTTGTGTGTGTGTGTGTGAGCATGCTTGTATGTGTGTGTGTGTGAGCATGCTTATGTGAGTGAGCATGCTTGTATGTGTGTGTGCATGCTTGTATGTGCGTGTGTGTGCATGCTTGTATGTGTGTGTGTGTGAGCGCTTGTATGTTTGTGTGTGTGTGAGCGCTTGTATGTTTGTGTGTGTGAGCGCTTGTATGTTTGTGTGTGTGAGCATGCTTGTATGTGCATGTGTGTGAGCATGCTTGTATGTGCGAGCATGCTTGTATGTGTGTGTGTGAGCATGCTTGTATGTGCGTGTGTGTGTGTGTGCGAGCATACTTGTGTGTGTGTGTGTGTGTGTGTGTGTGTGTGTGTGAGCATGCAAGTATGTGTGTGCGTGTGTGTGAGCATGCTTGTATGTGCGTGAGAGCATGCTTGTATGTGAGCATGCTTGTGTGTGTGTGTGTGTGTGTGTGTGTGAGCATGCTTGTATGTGCATGTGTGTGAGCATGCTTGTATGTGCGAGCATGCTTATATGTGCGTGTGTGTGAGCATGCTTGTGTGTGCGAGCATGCTTGTATGTGTGTGTGTGAGCATGCTTGTATGTGCGTGTGTGTGTGTGCGAGCATACTTGTGTGTGTATGTGTGTGCGTGTGTGTGAGCATGCTTGTATGTGAGCATGCTTGTGTGTGTGTGTGTGTGCTTGTGTGTGTGAGCATGCTTGTGTGTGTGTGAGCATGCTTGTGTGTGTGTGAGCAGGCTTGTATGTGTGTGAGCAGGCTTGTATGTGCGTGAGCAGGCTTGTATGTGCGTGTATGTGTGAGAGAGCACGCATGTACGCGTGTGTGTGTTCATATATGTATGTACATGTATGCATGTGTGTGTGCGCATGTATGTGAGTGTGCATTTATGCATATGTATGTGAATGTGCATGTGTTTACCAGTGGCGGTGCATCCAAAAGGGTGCACAGGTTCCACCCCCTCTATGACCAATGGATAGATTCATGCATAGCATAGCATGAATCTATCCATGGCCACTGCTGCCACCCCCATATTTAGGTGTCTGGTCCCTTTTGGGGTGCCGGGTGCCTGAATTACAGCGGCGGGGGGTGGGGGGGGGTGTTTGTGCAGCACCTGATTAGAGCCATGGGCTCTAATAGGCTTCAAAATAGGTGAACTGCGAGCGCCATGCTTGACGCTCACAGTCTACCCAGGTGTGTTAGGAAAGTGAATATTAATTCACTTTTCTAACACTGAACCTCCTCTCCACCAATCAGGTGTGTGGGTCTGTTACCCATCACCCAATTGGCTGAAATGATAGACACAGCTATTGGACGCCCATCAGGAGGAGAGGACGGGAGATGAGGATGGCAGGAGATGCATGGAGGACCCCGTTCATGGCCATTACCCACTGCCCCACCAAGACAGGGTAAGTGGCGGGCAGACAGTGAGCGGGCAGTGGGGATTCACAGTGGCAGCATTTGATGGGCACACCGACAGCATTTGATGGGCACAGTGGCGGCATTTGATGGGCACAGTGGCAACATTTGATGGGCACAGTGGCAGCATTTGATGGGCACAGTGGCGGCATTTGATGGGCACAGCAGCAGAGATTGATGGGCAGAGCGGCAGAGTTTGATGGCACAGCGGCAGAGTTTGATGGGCACAGTAGTGACATTTGATGGTACAGTGGTGGCGTTTGATGGGCACAGTGGCTGTAATTGATGTTTTTTAAATCGGTTCCTTTATATGCGGCCACCCACTTGGGACTGGGCCCTGTTGTTCCACCATCGGGCTCGGAGAAAAGAGCCCTTGACGGAGGTCGGGGGGGAGCCGCCATGGTTTGCTGCATCGGGGCCCTGAAGGTTCTAGTTACGCCACTGAGCCCTTGTACACACGGTCAGACATTCCAACAACAAAATCTGTCAGATTTTGTCTGATGGATTTTGTCCGAAACTGGTGTTGCATACACACGGTCGGACAAAGTTGTTGGAAAATCTGATTGTTCGCAACGTGATGACGTTATTTAGTTACCACGGGACTACGTTCAGGCTAGTAGCCAATAGCTTTGGTCTAGGAATTTGATCTGAGCATGCGTGGCACTTTGTCCGATCGGAATTCTCTACAAAGTCCGATCAGATCATGCTGTCGGAAAATTTTTATATCTCAAACTTTGTTGGTCGGACATTCCGACGGAAAAAGTCTGATGAAGCCCACACACGGTCGGATTATCAGACAACACAGAACGATCGGACATTTTTCGTCAGAATGTCCGACTGTTTGTACAAGGGCTAACAGTGTAAATTTGCTGTCCCCTCAAAATAACTCAACACACAGCCATTAATATCTAAACCGCTGGCACCAAAAGTGAGTACACCCCTAAGTGAAAATGTCCAAAATTGGGCTCAATTAGGCGTTTTCCCTCCCCGGTGTCATGTGACTGGTTATGCCGCGTACACACGAGCGAATAGTCCGGCATACTTAGTCCGGCAAACAATCTGGCGGATAGTCCGGCGTACTTTCTACTGAACAGACTTGGCCACACACGGACACACAGAAAGTCCGACGTTCGCTTGCGCGATGACGTACAGCACGTACGACGGGACTAGAAAAAGGAAGTTCAATAGCCGTAAGCCAATAGCTTCCTTTTTCGTACTCGCTTCTGAGCATGCGTCATTCTTAGTCCGCCGTACTATCATACTGACGAACGTATTGTCCGCTGAAACCCAAGTCCGATGGGAAGATTGGAGTGCAAAAATACTTTCTTAGTCCACCGGACTTCACGCTGGAAAAGTCCACTGAAGCCCACACACGATCGAATTGTCCACTGAAATGCGTTTCGGCGGACTAAGTACGCCGGACAATCTGATCGTGTGTACGCGGCATTAGTGTTACAAGGTCTCAGGTGTGAATTGGGAGCAGGTGTGTTAAATTTGGGGTTATCGCTCTCACTCTCTCATACTGGTCACTGGAAGTTCAACATGGCACCTCATGGCAAACAACCTAAACCCTATTCAGCATCTGTGGGGCATCCTCCAACAGAAGGTGGAGGAGCGAAAGGTCTCTAACACCCACCAGCTCCATGATGTCATCATGGAGGAGGGGAAGAGGACTCCAGTGGCAACCTGTGAAGCTCTGGTGAACTCCATGCCCAAGAGGGTTAAGGCAGTGCTGGAAAATAATGGTGGCCACACAAAATATTCACACTCTGGGCCCAATTTGGACATTTTCACTTAGGGGTGTACTCACTTTTGTTGCCAGCGGTTTAGACATTAATGGCTGTGTGTTGAGTTATTTTGAGGGGACAGCAAATTTACACTGTTATACAAGCTGTACACTCACTACATTACATTGTAGACAAGTGTCATTTCTTCAGTGTTGTCACATGAAAAGATAGAAGAAAATATTTACAAAAATGTGAGGGGTGTACTCACTTTTGTGAGATACTGTGTGTAGAGCTGGGCAGCATTAGTAGCAGCTCTTCACACTGAGATATCAGGACACAGCACAAGACTAAAACTTCAAGGGATGAGGCAATTTAAACCAGGATAGTTGGCAAGTATGAGGCAGCTGCTTTGGGCCCCACAACAATGACAGGGCCCAGGGCAGCTGCCCCTTTTGCCCTGCCATAAAAACGGCCCTGGCCCTAGTATATGAATGGGGACCTTGGATTGTGGGCTTCTTGAGGGTAGGGACTGATGTGAGTGTGCAATGTACAGGGATAGGGACAATTGTAGACACTCACTCAAGTTGAACTGGATGGACTGGTGTCTTTATTCAACCTTACTAAACATGTCAATTATTTTCTATAACTAAAATTCAATTTATCAAAAAATCAGATTAAAAATGGCATAATTTTTTTTTCTCCCCTATGTTTTATGGAAGGGAGACGTTAAGGGGGGGGGGGGGGGGGGTGGGCGCCTCCTAGTATCTATTTAAGTTGTGTTGTTTTTGTGGACTGGGTATGTAAATGTTATTTGTACAAAAAATAATTAATAAAGGATGAATTAATAAAAATAAAAAAAAATGACATAAATCTATCCCCTATTTTGTAGACGCTGTAACTTTTACGCAAATCAATAAATATACTCTTGTTGTGATTTTTTTTTTTTTTTTTTTTTTTTTAAAGCCAATATCTATAGGAGGGATTTCCACCATTCCTGCTAAGTTGTTTCATTTTATACAATATGTCTTATTTTCAGTCTGATGTGTATTCTATGTGAAGTTGCCTATCAGAGAACGGTATTGTGGTAATATTGAAGCTTATTGAGATTTCCATACATTAGAGGATTCCACCATTATTGTTAAGTTGTTGATCAGTAAGTTAGCGATGCCATTTTCTTTTCTTACATCAGGGGACAAAGAACCGTAGTAATTACTACGTTGGTTATATCAGCGTATCAGGTGCTGGACACTGGCACGCCCCTTAAGGGGTTAACTTCCCCCATATAACCTCTCCCACTACTGGGAGTCCTCAGTTTTTTCGCCAGTGTCTAAGGTGTTGGGCACATGTAAGGATGTGTGTACTGAGCTCCACGGGCAGTAATCCTTTGATGAGACCCAGCCATCCTGACCAGATCCGTTCTGATGTCTCCGTAATGGACTAAATGAATGGTACCCAGGCCTCGTCATCTGAAGACATGAGGCTTTGCTTGCTAAAGCTTTGAGAGCTGGGCCCTGGGATCCAGTACTTTTTGGTAGTAAGGCCAATAAACGTTTTTCTGGCAGGGTGCTGCCGCAGGTCCAGGATTGTGGGTCAACCTGAATGTTCCCCAGTTCCTGAAGGTTTACTTTAAGGTCTCGAGGGCCTACCGTGAAGGGTGAAGATTGGGTTTTTTGGCCCTGATAAAACCCTGCTGCGAGGATAAGATAGGGGAGATTTTCTCAAGAATCTCTCCTTCCATGTATTGTGTTGTCATGTCATGTCTATATGTCACCACTGGGGGCTGTATTGAGCACTCACCATTCTGACGCTGGAAACAGCAAAAGCTCCACTCTCCTCTCCTTCTAAGCCAGCTCAGACCCTCAGGTAAGAGAAAGGGAGGTCTGATCACTTCCTGGGCTCCCAGATTGGTGGTTTTTGTCTTATTTGATGCCAGCCAGCTGCCTTATTCTTTTGGAAAAAAAAAATGTTTTTGGTAAACTGTGGCCGCTCGCTGGAGCGAAGGATTTACCCCCACCATGATGCACGCTCGCGCAGGAGACTCAGCTTCCTTTTTTGAAAGAGGAAGAGGGGGGCGTGGCTAATGGTGTCAGACGCCGGCCACATGTGCAGGAAGTATTTTAACCACTTGCTGGGCACTGCTGGGTGGCACTGTGGGCACTGCTGGGTGGCACTTACGGGGGGCACTTATTTATTCCTGAGGGGGGCAGGTGGGCACTGGTAAGCTGGCCGTGATCGGGACTGATGTCCGATCACGGCCGCCGGTGATCGGCTCTTTTTTTTTCTCCTCGCACTGTCAGCGCGAGGAGGAATAATAGCCGTTTACCGGCTCCGTTGTATCACATGATCAGCTGTCATTGGCTGACAGCTGATCACGTGGTAAGGGGTCGGGATCGACCCCTTGCTCGGATCCGTGATCAGACGAGTCTCATAGACTCGCCGATCACAGAACGCACCACGTGTGCCCCTCAGGGGGCTTGCAGACCGCTCATGCACGGGACGACGTCAATAGACATAGTCCCGGCAAAGGAGGTCCGCGCTGTAGCTGTCATTTGGCTATAGCGCGGGTCTCAAGTGGTTAAAGCCCTGTGAGAGAAGCTGCGGCCTGGCGGTTGAGGGACAGAGCAGAGCAGAGTGGTTGCAGGTCAGGTTTGGTGACACAGGCATTTCCCTTTTGACAACATTGTACTGTATAGCTAGGACTAATAGCAGTTATTGTACTGTACTATAGCCTAGCAAGTGAAACATTATTTTGCTGGTACTGCCTCTGCTTTGTCCTGTAAGCTATGAGTGGCAAAGAGGCCAGGAACTCCTCTAAGGGGTCACAACAAACTAAAACCCTGTCCAAAAGAATGTCTTCGTCCTCTGAGAGTGTTGCGGCCGGTCAGATTGAGCCATCAGGGGAAGCTGTAATTGCAGTCGCTCAAGACACTTCAGCCCCTGAGTATGTTACACGTGAAGTGTTGTCTTCTACTATTGCTGGTTTAGAAAAGAAGCTTGCTGGTATTTTATCCCTCCAGAGCAGGCTTAAACATAGAAGATCCCCATCAAGTGTTCAAGATCCTCCTCTGGAGGTCAAGAAAGCCAGGGATCAGGCAGATCTTCCTAGAGATATGGAAGATACTGGTTTATCCTCTTCTGAGGATCCTAACATGGAAGGAGTATCACCGCAGGAGAGTTTGCTTGTGCACGCTGTCACTGAGTTGGTTCATTCAACTTTCTTGCTACCTGCAGCGCAGGCTTCTGATGATCCCATCTCTAAGTTAGGATCATTAAAGTGGTTGTAAACCCTTACAAACCACTTTGACCTACAGGTAAGCCTAGATTAAGGCTTACCTGTAGGTCCAAGCAATATCTCCTAAACCTATATGGTTTAGGAGATATTTGCCCGAAAACGGGCACCGCTGTCTACGGCGCATGCGCCGTAGACAGCGGCGCGCAGGCGCACTGAGCGCGGCAGTTCCAAGAATGGAGCTGCCGCATTTGTCGACTCCCGTGCGCATGCGCGGGAGTGACGTCATGGCGGCTTCGCCGAATGACAGCGGCGGAGCTGCGAGACGCCACCAGCAAGATGGATGCGGCGGACTACAGAGGACAGCGGCGACTTCGCTGGCTCCTGTGTCAGGTAAGTGACACATAATGGGGTAGTATGCGATGCATAGTAGTCCATTATGCTTTGCCTTTGCAGGGAAAAAAAGAGGAAGTAACACTCATCAGGGTTTACTTCCTCTTTAAAACCTCCTCCGGCTGGGGATGCCTTTCCTATTCATGTGTGGCTAAGAAAGCTTATGTAAGCAGAGTAGGAGCATCCGGATAAACTGTTTTATCCTCCTAAGTCCTAAGAGGTAATCGCCGGAATCAACCGCTGGAACCCCCCATTTCCTATAGAAATCCTCTTCCATAGGATACAGTTTGGAGAATCTCTAAGCCCTTGTACACACGGTCGGAGATTCCGACAACCAAATCAGACGTGATGACGTTATTTCGTTATGACGGGACTGCGTTCAGGCTAGTAGCCAATAGCTTTGGTGTAGGAATTTGATCTGAGCATGCGTGGCACTTTGTCCGATCGGAATTCTCTACACATGATCGGAGTATGTCCGATCGGAGCATTTTGTCTGAAAATTTTACCACCAAGTTGGAAAACAGTCTGATGGAGACCACACACAGTCGGAATATCCGACAAAACGGTCCGATCGGACACATTCCATCGGAATCTCCGACCGTGTGTACAAGGGCTTAGAGATTCTCCAAACTGTATCCTATGGAAGAGGATTTCTATAGGAAATGGGGGGTTCCAGCAGTTGATTCCGGCAATTACCTCTGTAAATAAGAACCTCACATGTCCGGTTGATAATGCGCTCATGTTAAGAGATCCAGCAGATAAGAAGCTGGAGCACTTTTCTGAGAACCAGATGGCTTTAGCAGGTTCAGCAGTGCAGCCGGTTCTTGCCGCAATGAGTATATCCCAGGCTATTAAGGAACAGTTTGAGGAGATGCTTACATTTTTACCTGTTGAACAGGTCCAGCAGTACGCTGATTTAGCAGACGCACTGTGTTTTACAGTAGATGCTATGAGAGATGCATCCATTCAGATCTCACGTCTGATGCTGGGACTAGTACATTCTCGCAGAATTCTTTGGCTGAAGTGATGGTCAGCCGAAGCACCGTGCAAGAAGTTCCTAGCCAGTTCCCTTTTCATGGTGAATGGCTATTTGGAGAAGATTTGGATAAATTCCTTCAGAGGATTTCCAATGGCAAAAGCTCTCTGTTGCCAGTAAAAAAGAAATTCAGACATTTCTCATTTAAGCGCGCCTCTTCTGTACCAGGGGGAAACCCCAAGGGCAGCACCAGGATCAGAAAAGATCTTGGGGAGAGAAGCCCACAAAGCAGAGTAGTAGTAAGAAGAGCCGGCAACACTGTAGTCCTTGAAGTGTCGTTTATTGGTACATCAGAGTGACAGTAAAACAATAAACTGACGCGTTTTGGCAATAGCCTTAGTTGTAGCTGTTTAAAACAGATATGGCAAAAAAAAAATATATATATATATATATATATATATATATATATATATATACTCACATACACATATGCAAACTCCAAGCCCATCTCTTTTTGCTCCTGCCATAAATTGTATCCCTCTTCTCTGATCCTGCCATAAACTGAATTTTTATTTTTTGATCCTGCCATAAATTGAATTCCTCTCCTTTTGATCCTGCCATAAACTTCATTCCTCTTTTTGATTTTGCCATAAATTTAATCCCTTTCTTTTTGATCCTGCCATAAACTTAATTCCTCTCTTTGATCCTGCCATAAATTGCATCTCCTCTGATTCTGCCATAATTAGAATTTTTTCTTTTTTGATCCTGCCATAAATCGAATCCTGCTCTTTTTTATCCTGCCATAAACTTAATTTCTCTTTTTGACCCTGCCATAAATGTAATCCCTCTCTTTTTGATCCCGCCATAAATTTAAATCCCTCTTTTTTGATCCTGCCATAAGTTGAAACCCCCCCCCCCCTTTTTTTTTTTTTTGTTTTGTTTTTTTTCTCTATCTTGACTTTACTTTGTGGTGTTATCACTAAACAAATTTTTACCTGAACATAAGTCTGCATTTTCATCTTCTACATTTTTTCCTTGAAGCAATAAGGTCTTAATATTTTATGTACCATTTTTTCTACACACTTCTTCTTGGCTCAGCAAATTAACTTTTTATATTGCCTTTTTTTTTTCTCTCCCCCCTTCTCATGTTGGCTAAAAACAGGTGTAGTCACTAACCACTTGAATAATTGGTGGTATCAATTAAATATGCTAATTTTCTGTGACACTTACCTGATAGGCCAATGGAGTTTGCATATGTGTATGTGAGTAAAAATATATATATATATTTTGCCATATCTGTTTTAAACCAGCTACGACTAAGGCTATTGCTGAAACGCGTCAACTTTATTGTTTTACTGTCACTCTGATGTACCAATAAACGACACTTCAAGGAGTACAGTGTTGCCGGCTCTTCTTACTACTGTTGCATTGGAGTGTGTTGGGACACATTGAGCCTCGGCACCTGTGAGTGGACCTGGTGTATGGATTGAGTTGTCCCTGCAGAGAGCGCGGTTACCTTTCTCCTTCACAAAGCAAAGTACTAAAGCCTCTTTATGAAGGGGCGCCCCCACTTGCTCGGGTGGGGGGAAAGGCTCCTGCAATTTTCAAAGATCTGGCAGGAGCAATGTCAAGACAAGTGGGTTTCTGTGGCTTCTCTAGGTTACAAACTAGAGTTCCGAGTTTTGCCGTCTCCCTGGTTTCTAAGATCAAGTGTTCCCAAAGATCCAGAAAAGAAGAAGGCTCTCCTTCTAGCACTGGATCATCTGCTATCCAAGGCAGTCATATTAGAAGTTCCCTTAGAAGAACAGGGCACAGGTTTTTATTCAAACCTCTTCAAGGTCCTGAAACCAAACGGGGAAGTAAGACCTATTTTGGATCTCAATCAGCACTTGAACATCCGATCCTTTCGCATGGAGTTAATCCGGCCGGTTGTAGCCATCCTGCAAGGAGGGGAATTGTTGGCTTCAATCGATATCAACGATGACTATCTTCATGTGCCAATATTTCCCGCTCACCAGAGTTTTCTGTTCTTGGAAGAAGAAAACCACCATTTTCAGTTTGGGGCTCTGCCATTCGGTCTAGCCACAGATCCTCGGGTGTTCTCAAAGATTCTGGCTCCTGCTTTAGCCAGTTTAAGGACTCAGGGCATAACGTTCCTAGCCTACTTGGATGATCTACTTTTAGTAGATCATTCGGTTTCAGGGTTAGACCACCGTCTGGCTCAATGGTGGGCTACCTGGAATCTCTAGGCTGGGTTCTGAACCTAGAAAAATCCTCCTTGAAGTCATCAAGGAGAGTACAGTACCTGGGTCTAATCATAGATACCGGGCAGAGAAAGGTATTTTTACCTCAAAAGAGAATCAGTTCCATTTTAGAACTAATCCATCTCATTAAGGCAAAGAAAAAGCCTTCCATTCGGTTGTGCTTTGAGACTTTTGGGAAAGATGGTGGCCTCCTTCGAGGCCGTCCCTTACGCACAGTTTCATTCAAGATTGCTACAAAGCACAATCCTGTCAGCCTGGAACAAGAAGATTTAGGACTTAGATTTTCCAATTCAGTTGGCTTCCGACGTACGTCAGAGCCTAAATTGGTGGTTAAGATCCAGTAACCTTTAAAAAGGAAGGTCGTTTTTACCTGCCACCTGGAAGGTAGTAACTATGGATGCCAGTCTTCTAGGCTGGGGAATGGTCCTGGAAGAGGATTCTGTCCAGGGGAAGTGGTCCCGGCTGGAAAGGACCTTGCCTATCAATATTTTGGAAATTCGGGCAATCCGTCTGGCTCTAAGAGCCTGGACAGTCAGACTGAAGGGCTGTCCTGTCAGGATTCAGTCCGACAACGCCACGGCTGTGGCTTACATCAATCACAGGGGGGGCACGAGGAGTCGTGCAGCCCAGAGAGAGGTAAATTATGTTTTGTCTTCGGCAGAACACAACGTTCCTTGCCTTTCGGCAATATTCATTCGCGGGATAGAAAATTGGCAGGCGGACTACTTGAGCCTAAAAGAAATATGAGCAAGAAATTAGAAAACTAAAATCCCACTCCCTCAGAGCTCACGGTAAGTGCTAAACTATAGCTGCTACTATATTACTCAAAAATCTCAAATATGGTACCAAAGAAAGTCCTTAAACGGTGAACAACACAAAGGCACTAGCAGTGCTTATTTTAAAAAAACATAAACATAAAACTATAAGTGTGAAATAAAAATGTAATACAAAACTAAGCATATGTAAATATCAACCTACACACAGTAAGAAACCTTATAATATATATAATTACTTTCAAACAGAAAGCATAAATACTGTATGTTATTTAAACTCCATTCATTCCTCTATGGCTCACTCTACCTACATATTGCTCATATTCAATAGGCTTATGTATTCATATATTTGGTTGCGATACAAATGCAAGAAACCAAAAAAAATCTGTTACATATGCCAGAAACAGAAAAAGTCCATCAATGTTTCAATAATAATTCATAGTCGGCAAAAATTACTGCAAGCAAAAAAAATGTAAATAAAATGTGGCAAATGTTGCTAGCAGATCATTCGGAATCCTAATAGTCCACCACCACACCTCCTATGCAAATCCCTATAGGTTATGCACTTACCAGAAGCACCTGGTTCAAAAGCACATCTCTTATCAACAGATGACCGATCGTATCTTCAGCTCTCACATATGACACGGCATCAGATATATCCCATTGGTTATATATTAGTCACTTCCATTCTGTATTATGGACTTAAAATTGTAATTTCAATTGGCAGTGAAAAGTACAATACAGTTTCTGAATTGGTTATAAAGTGTGGCCATTATACAATGTGCCTTATACATCCAGGAGGTGATTCTAGTGGCCCCAGCATGGCCCAGAAGGCCAAAATCATAAAGATGGCAGTAGGAGTTCCCTGGACTCTGCCATTACAGTCGGACCTTCTCGCGCAGGGTCCGGTATTCCATCCTACCTTACAGACGCTAAATTTGACAATCTGGCTATTGACACCCACATTCTAAGGGATCGTGGGTTGTCTCCTTCAGTTATATCTACCTTGATTAATGCCAGGAAGCCAGCTTCCAGGACCATTTTACTATAGCGTCTGGAGGGCATATGTTGCCTGGTGTGGATCCAGGGGTTGGCACCCCAGGAAATATGTTATAGGTAGAATCCTTGATTTCCTGCAGATGGGATGAGAGATTAATCTGGCCTTGAATTACCATCAAGGGCCAGATCTCGGCCTTGTCAGTATTCTTTCAGCTGCCTTTAGCTTATCACTCTTTAGTGCGTAGCTTTGTGTAGGGGGTCACACGGATCAGTCCTTGGGCTTTGAATTTGGTCCTGTCGGCTTTGTAGAAGCAGCCTTTTGAACCCTTACGGAAAATTCCCTGGGTTCTTTTGACTAGAAAGATGGTCTTTCTGGTTGGCATTTCTTCTGCTAGAAGAGTATCTGAACTAGCGGCTCTATCTTGTAAGGAGCCATATCTGATTATGCATAAGGATAAGGTGGTATTACGCCCTCATCCTGAATTCCTGCCAAAGGTGGTGATAGGTTTTCACTTAAACCAAGATATTGTTCTTCCTTCATTCTTCCCAGATCCTCGATCTAGGGAAGAGAGGTTGCTACATTCCCTTGATGTAGTAAGAGAGGTCAGAGTGTACTTAAGAGCGACCGCTCAAGTTCGTAAGACGGATATTTTGTTTATTCTGCCGGATGAACCAAAGAGCGTCTAGATCCACTATTTCCAAGTGGATTTGTCAGGTCATTATTCAGGCTTATGGTTTAAAAAATAAGACTCCTCCTATTGATGTTAAGGCACACTCAACCAGGGTGATTAGTGCCTCTTGGGCGGCGCATCATCAGGCCTCTGTGGCTCAGATCTGGGCCGCAATGCGATCTTCAGTTCATACGTTTACCAGATTTTATCAAAGCGATGTTAAGGGCCAGGAGGATACTGCCTACGGAGTGTACTGCAGGCTGCAGTATGAGTCCTCTGACTTCCTTTCTTTTTTGTTGTGTCTCCCCCCCCCCCTTCAGTTGCCATTGCTACGGGACATCCCATGTAGTAATTACTACGGCTCTGTGTCCCCTGATGTAAGAAAAGGAAATAAGATTTTTAAAACAGCTTACCTGTAAAATCCTTTTCTTTGATGTACATCAGGGGACACAGAGGTCCCTCCCTTCTTCTTATACATTTATTTTGCTTGGCTACAAAACTGAGGACTCCCAGTATTGGGAGGGGTTATATGGGGGAAGTTCACGCCTTAAGGGGTGTGCCAGTGTCCAGCACCTGATACACCGATATAACCATGTAGTAATTACTATGGCACTGTGTCCCCTGATGTACATCATATATACTAAATATCGGCATGTGGAATTAATAAACATCAACAGATTTCAGTTGCGCCCACACAAGGCCGCCCCCCCCCCCCCCCCCATGGACAATGTGCCTGGCTGCTGAGTTCATATCCCCATCCCTGCACTCAGTGCATTGATTGGCACTGATAGGCGGCACTGATTGGCTGCACTGATCTGCACTTATTGCCAGCACTGGCAGGCAGAACTGATAGCACTGATAGGTGCCACTCATGGCCATTGATTGACAGCACTGATAGCCAGCACTGATAGGTGCCTCTGATTGAAAGCACTGGCACTGATTGCCACATATTGGAAACACTGGCACTGATAGGTGCCATTGGTTGGCACTGATATTAGGCAGCACTGACAGGTGGCACTGATTGAAAGCACTGACTGAGGAGAGGGAGTTTCACACTGAGCCTATATTGGTGCTTAGTGAAACTGTGTGTGACACTTTCATGTAATGTAACTGCATGCAGAGAGAGACCAGCTGTCAAAATTCAGCGGTGATGTCGGGTGGGCGGGACCCAGCAGCTATCAAACACCAGCCAAAGAGTGGGCTGCTTAAGAAATGGGGCAGGTCATCTGCTCCAAAATCCTTCAGGGGAATTATTAATGGTTCCCTGATGGAAGTTAACATTAAGGTCATAACCAGGTGGTATTTGACCCCCCCCACCAAGCTTGCAACCATATATCCAACTGCAGATCCAACTTGTTTCAGAGGTTGTCAATTATTAGGGTCGATGGTTCATATTTGGTCGGGATGTCCTAGGATCTGCCCATTTTGGAACAAAGTTTTTAACATATTTAAGGTGACTGGTCATCAGATTCCTAGAACCATTCTTGTAGCCCTTCTAAATGACCACATACCTCTCGTTCCCAAGCACACACAAAACTGAATTCACTTCATATTCACAGGAGTCAAGCTTATAATAGTGAAAGCTTGGAAGAAGCCTAGGTCCTTCTTGTCGGAGGTCAGAAGAAAAGTTTCCTGGATAATGACCCAAGAAAAATTGACCAGCATTTTAGCCGACAAGACTCTACAGTTTGAGAAAATACAGGACCCTTGGGCTAAATATATAGTGATTTTTATTTTGCATGGCTCTCACTTCTCAGCATTAGGATAGACCTGTATCCCCTAACCTTCTCTTCTTTTCCTCTCCTTTTTTCTGTCTTTTTATTTATCTGTTTTGAGGATTCCTGGTAATGACACCAGAGGACATTCCTATTTTATTATATTAAAAGTTATACATACGTTTTTATCTTTTATTTTATTATATTAAAAGTTATACATAAGTTTTTTTTATCTTTTATTCCTTCCTGTTGGACTGAACATTCCAGTCAAAACATTTTTTGACCTGGGGGTGGGGTCATTGGGGTGGTGGGGGGGTTCATCCTCTCGGCACAGTATGATCCCAATAGGGGTGTCGGGGGGATGGGAATGCCTCTGTTTTCTGTGTGCTCTCCACCAAACCGGTTGGCTTAGTAAGCTTGTCCAATGGGAACGGAATATTCCTTTTCATATTGTCCCCAACTGTTATTAGCTTATTGTCATGAACTCGTCTTTTCCCAGGATTTGTTGTTAATGAACTTGGAAACAATTATTAAATGTATTGGATTGTATTCTATATATCTTGAAAATAAAATATTGTGAAAGTAAGAAAGGGGGCAGGGCACATACACGTAGGCCTGCCCATATTACATCCCATTGGCTGGTGTTTGATAGCTGCTGGGTCCTGCCCACCCCCGACCACGACACTTAATTTTGACAGCTGATCTCTCTCTGCATTCAGCTGCATTACATGATAGTGTCCCACACTGAGCGACTCTGACAAGCAGAATGATCTGTGTGAAGCTGACTCTGCAGGGGCTACACACTCATTGGATGCAGCCTTTCACAGCAGTCCCACTGGCATGGGTGACCATACGGGTACAACTTGTTACTGTGGGCTGCCGCCCCTCTTAAAATGCTGCCTGGTACCATGTGTCCACTGGGTTCCATGGTAGGCCCAACCCTGGTCAGAGGAGAATTGGCAGGTTCCAGATGATAGAAAGGCAACAGTAACTCGAATAACCACTCGTGACACCTAAGGTATGCAGAATACCATCTCTGAACACACAACACATCCAACCTTGAAGCAGATGGACTACAGCAGCAGAAGACCACACCAGGTGCCACTCCTGTCAGCTAAGAATAGCAAACTGAGGCTACAATTCACACAGGATCACCAAAATTGGACAGTCTACTGTGCAAATTATAGCCTCAGTTTCCTGTTTATAGTTGACAAAAATAGTACACGGTGAGGTCTTCTGCTGCTGATTGGAAAAACGTAATATCCCACCTCCATTGTGTGGGCTGTCGTTTAGCACTGTGTATACACCCACAAGTGTGACTCTATAGTCACATGGGCTTCTTAGCAAAGAAACTGAGCATCTGCAGAGCTGCCAACACTACTCTGCAAAATCCCTAGCTGAATTGGGGACATGAATAGAAGAGGGGGATAGAGAGCAGCGGGATCAACCAGGTTGTTTGCAGAATACAGAAAACAATCTCATGGTGACTGAGTGAGTGTGAACAACATGTAGTACACCATTTATCGATAATTTTTTATGATGTGGGTTTAGTGACGCTATAAATTAATTTCTACCTGACAAGAGAACAACTGAGCGAGGATGCGCTCCTGAGCATACACTTGATGGAGGCTGAAGGCAGGGGCATTGCTAGGTCTACAAAAGATCTGGGGCTAGAGCCCATAGCAGCGTAGTAAAGAAAGTCATACGCTTGGGTGGGCACACACATGTATATAATATATGTGTGTGTGTGTATATCCCCAGAAAGCCTCCCCCTTGCATTAGGGTCCCCAGAGAGCCTCCCCCTTAAATCAGGGTCTCCAGAGAGCCTCCCCTCGGGGACCCCTACAGAGACTCTGGGATATGTTCAACAGATTTGGGGCTATAGCCACAAAAGCCACCCCCTAGTGACGCCACTGGCTGAAGGTACAGGAAAAAGGTAAGTTTGGAGTGCCATATGTACTAGTGAGTCCACAAACTAAGAGAAATGTATTATTAGGCTTACATACACTTTCATTTGTCCAAAATGTGGATATTTTTAGATGACATTTCCCTGTTGTATAAATGAAAATCTAAACGCTGAAGCTACCATCAACTGGTCAGTTACCAGAGCTTTCTAAATACTCTTCTCTCTGTGTTTTCCTCTGCAGCGGTTGTCACTTCAGAAACACACTCGATAACTGCTCAGATTGGCTCTGATCTTCACCTCCCGGTGCCAAAATCGGTTGAGTTTTGGGACCTCTATGCTGGTGATCACCGTATGGGGAATTATCACCTCGGTTTCAGAGCCCTAAATGGATATCAAGGTCGTCTCGAGTTCAGCTCGGAGCTGGACATTGTAATTCTGAAGAAATGGACAAGAGACGATGGCCTGGACTTCAGATTTGCTGTAGAAAGCTTGAATGAAAACGGTGAAATAACGTCCTATGATGTGAATTACAAAGTCTCCGTTGATGGTGAGTCGGTGAAGGCTTGATTTATTTAAACTGGTCATTTGGAAGCGCACACCATGAAGAACCAGGAGAAATATTTCCAGCACATTTCTGAAGATACAGAATATCGTAATCTGTAATTAGATGTGTGATATTGTTTTCTCTCTTGTGTGTTTCCTTCACCAGAATCTGTACACAATGATACCAGGAACAATGTGGCGCATGTCTCCTCTTCCAGCAGTTGTCTTACTGTTTTCACCATCTTCTCCTTACCTTCTGTCCTCAGTGCTCTGGTCATTGGAATTTTCGGTCTGTATGGAGGTAAGTAAAGATTCAGTCACTATAAAGTATGAGTTTAAAGTGGAATTATGCAAAATGCCAGGTAGACTTTCAAACAGGCCTCAATCAAAATGCTAACTACTGCTATTTAATAGACCTCCCCGTGTAACAATTCAGCAAGAAACAAAACCACAATAAAATGCAGAATTTACACACCTTAAATCTTGTATGAATTTACTCCAACACAAGGTAAGGGCACAACCTTATTTATGATCCTTGGCTTTCCCAGGATCTCAAGGGAAGGCAAAGTGACATCACTCATGCCTTGGCAGCCTCCAGAAGCTGGGTAGAAAGTTAGCTGTTTTTGTTATTTTTTTGTTACCTTCCAGCCCACTAATCTACATGCAGGGCGCCAGACACATGGATTCCAAAGTGGGCTGGGTGTGTTTTTTTTTGTTTTTGTTTTTTAAGCACATGATTACAGCCAGAGGCTCTAAAAGGGTTCAAAAAAAAGGTGGGCTTGGGCGCAGAGCACTGCACTCCAAGCCCACCCAGTTTGTGACAATAGCAAATGAACACTGAATCTCCTCCAGGCCAATCGGGAAGCGGGTCATGAGACGGACATATTTCCCGATTGGCAGAAAGGAGGAGCCATCCTATTGGCCTATGAGGAGGAGGGAAGAGATGTACAGAGCCGGGACATGGAGAATACAAGCTGCTGCCATCTGCCACTGTCAGCACAAGTGAGCTGACATCCGGGGGGAGGTTGGGTATGGTGCGTGGTGTAGGGGGGGTCTGTGGTCTGGTCCGTTTGCCACCCCCCTGACCAGGGGCGGATTAAGAGCATCATGTGCTTGGTGCTGAGGAGTTTGGTGGGCCTTTTACTGGGTACCCTTCGGCTTTCCAAGAGCCTGTGCTGGCATGCACCCAAACTCAAAAGAGCACAGCCGCACAGGCATAACACTAGGGAAAACTGGCATTTGATTTGCCAAGTTTCTGTAAGGGCCGTGCATTGGCGTGCACTTTGAGCTAAAAGAGTGAAGCTGCGCAGGCCTAACACTATGAAAGCCCCAGACATCTGTAAGAGCCTTGCAATGGCGTGCCCCAGGCTTCTGTTAGGACTGCTCATGCAGTGCCCATTATCAATCCCACCACCCTGCCCCGGCGATGCATGTGGAATGCAGGGCCCCATCAGGGGAGATCTCTTCCCGTTGACCCTTTGCTTTCCATGTCCTTTTTGGGTGGCTGGGCCTATGTTAAGGTAGGGGCCTGGAGCTGCAGCTCCAATAGCCCCTACGTTAATCCAGCCCTGCCCCTGACCGATGGAGCACCAACCGCCACTGGGTTTAACCTTGCTGTGGTCATTGGCTCCTGCTGCTGTCAATCACAGCCAGTGAGGAGGGAGAGGGGGGTGGGGCCGAGCCACGCTCTGTGTTTTATGGACACACAGAGCTGGATCAGAACCAAGCACAAGTGCCCCTATAGCAAGCAGGCTTGTTATGGGGGCAGTTGGAGGGGGAGAGGAGCCATGAGTGCTGGTGGGGGATGAGAGAAGAGGAGGATCTGGGCTGCTCTGTGCAAAACCATTACACAAAGGAGACATGTTTGGTATTAAAACATAATATATTATCTTTGCAATCACTTTAACCCACCTGTAACTGAAATTATCTAGACCTTTAACCTACAGTAGATCAGTGGTCTCCAAAACTTTTCAGAACCATATTGTGGATTTTACAAATATACAGAAAAAATCTGTATTAAAAAGAGTCCCCTCCCCCCCCTCTTACCTACAGAAGAGCCAATAAGAGTCCTCTTTTACAAACAGGAGAGCCCAGTAGGATCTTCCCTTACATGAATGAGTGCTCATCAGATTCTTCCCTTACATCCAAGAGGGCCCATCAAAAACCCCCTTACGTTCAGGAGTGCCAATAAGGGGAACTGGGCCATGGCTGGCTGGGAGTAGATGTGCCAGTCTCCATATTACGATGCACAGTCCACTGCCAGCCACCTGGGGTATTGTCATGGACCGTTGCTGCGACCTGGATAACCAAACTTTAAAAGTTCGTTTTAGTTCTCCGGTGACTGTTTATGAATCAAAAAATTCCAAATTTGTTAAATGCATATCAGACTGGGTCCATTTTCTTCAAAAAATTTGTGTAGTTTTCAAAATAGACCTCTTTACAATATGAATGAAGGCCATGATGAAATGCTTCACAGATGTGTAATCCTCTCTAAGGTGTCATGCTAATTTTCTCTATATCCTTCCAATTTTAGTACATATCTAAGAAACGGTATTCTGGAGGTCAACTATATCTTTGACTCGGAGATATGACGTGTGCACCAGTTATGGAAGTTTACGGTTCTATTCAGCTCCAAAGTTGGAATAGTTACAAAACCAACATTCTGGAAATGGATCCATGTACGGTCACTTGGTCACTTTTGTCTTCCTCCTTATTTGTTAATGTTGTTTAAAAAAAATGAATTTATCTATCGCCTATGATAGATTACCTAACAAGCTTTGTTAAAGAGACTTTCACTTTATAATACTGACATGCAGGCTTCCCAGAGATGATCTGCTTTATCTTCCATTATCTTCTGCTTCTCCTGAAAGCTGGATCATTCTGATAAGCAAAGCCTCAGTATTTCCCAGTAGTGTTGTAGGTTGCCTGTCCTTCCTTCCTTAGCCCTTGTACACACGGTTGAACATTCCGACAACAAAATCCGTCGGATTTTTTCCGACGGATTTTGTCCGAAAGTGGTGTTGCATACACACGGTCGGACAAAGTTGTCGGAAAATCCGATCGTTCGGAACGTGATGGCGTTCGTGCCTTGCGGACGGGACTACGTTGCGGCTAGTAGCCAATAGCTTTGGTGTCGTAATTTGATCTGAGCATGCGTGGCACTTTGTTGTTGGAAAATTTTATATCCAGCTCTAAAACTTTGTCGGTCGGTTATTCCGACGGAAACAGTCCGATGGAGCCCACACACGGTCGGATTATCCGACAACACGGTCCGATTGGACATTTTCCGTTGGAATATCCGACCGTGTGTACAAGGGTTAACACACGTTCCTTTTGGCAGTGAGGCAGCTTTAATAATTCTTAAAGGGATAATTTCTTTAATTACAGGTAATTGTTGTTTATTAATAATGTTGTATAAGTCTGTTATATCAGTGGTTGTTCACCTGTTGAAACATGCACCCCGTGCAGCTTTCCTGTTGTGGGATTAGCTCTGCATCTTAGTAGTATTTTCATCATATCACTTTACAGTTATAGCAAATAATATATCATTTATCAAACAACAAGACATCAGTAGGAATTTTTAGCCATTTAACCACTTGCCACCAGGCGTCGTACCTGTACATCGCCCAAATTTGAGTGGTTATACCCGGATCATGCATACAACTCCAGGTATCATCCTGGTATCTTTTTTTTTTTTTTTTTTTTTTTAGAGAGATCTTTTAGGATTGCTTTCACAAGTGGCAAGGCGGGGTCCCCTCCCTCCACCTTCCAGGGCTTTCCCATCCCACTGGAGAAACCCAGGATTGCAGCCGGACTGGAATAGCCCCAATTCTCTCTATGGTCTAAGCCAGTGATGGCGAACCTTGGCACCCCAGATGTTTTGGAACTAAATTTCCCATGATGCTCCACTACACTGCAGAGTGCATGAGCATCATGGGAAATGTAGTTCCAAAACATCTGGGGTGCCAAGGTTCACCATCACTGGTCTAAGCCCTTGTACACATAGTCAGAAATTACGATGGAAAATGTCCGATCGGACCGTGTTGTCGGATAATCCGACTGTGTGTGGGCTCCATCTGACTTTTTCCGTCGGAATGTCCAACCAAAGTTTGAAAGCTGGATGTAAAATTTTACGACAAAATGATCCGATAGGACTTTGTCCGATCGTTTGTAGAGAATTCTGATCGGACAAAGTGCCACGCATGCTCAGATCAAATTAAGAAACCAAAGCTATTGGCTACTAGCCTGAACGTAGCCCCGTCATAACGTACAAACGTCATCACGTTCCGAACGATCGGATTTTCCGACAACTTTGTCCGACCGTGTGTATGCAACACCAGTTTCAAAAGGCCAAAATGAGGGACAAATGAGGGGGAAATAGGGACATTGCTCCAAATCAAGGACAGTCCCTCAAAATCAGGGACAATTGGAAGCTATACCACTACCATTATACCATGGACTGGATAAGTAAGAACCTTCACAGACATAAAGTAAATATACTGTGATACTTTCAGGTTTCTCAGCTCAATGGCAGTGCCAAAACAGAGAGTCCACATCATATATAGTTTTCAGGGATTTCCTGCCCACTTTACTGCTCTGATTAGTACCTTCTGGTCCTCCTGACCGTCAAACACGTCCCAGAGATCGTGTACCTCACTCAACTCTGCGTCTTTCCTTCCAGCTTCCTAGCTTCTCTGTCCCTCCTGGACTCTCCCTCAGGCTCGGGCCTTGGTCTGCCCCAACCTGGACACCATGGTGCATAGCAGCACCTCTCATGGATCCTTCCAGTCCTATCTCTTTCATACGAAGCTAGTACACACCCGTGCCATTAGTGTGCTTGCTTCTTGGTAAAATGGTGGTTTACACCAGATTTTCTAAGTGCCACACAATACCTTTTTGGCTTTTTTTTTTTTTTTTCATTTAAAAGAAATCCTTCTTACCTCCTGCACTCTGTTTACAGATGCATTTATTTTAATATTTATTTGTAATGTCTGTTGCCATCTTCTAGTAATAGTTTGTAAAATGTGGTCAGTTTGTGACTCTTATTTCCTTATCTATTATGCTTCTAGATTTATGTATATGTAATATGTGAAAGTATATACCAGCCTTTCTCTACCATTTCACCCCCATGGAATCCTAGAAATATATTTTACATCTCAGGGAGTATTTCCTAAAGCTGATTATATCTACAGCTCATGGTACTTTAGTAAGACTATTAAATTTATAGATTTATAGTAAAAAAAATGCCGTAGAAAATAAAAAATAAATAAATAAATAAATGGTCAGGAAGCAAAAACCGACAATGAAACATGTAATGCTTTACATTGGTGCTTAGTGGAGAAGATTCTCCTTGTAGTGGTGATTAGTGATGGACGAACGTTTCGCCCGGCGGTCGTTTCGCGGCGAATTTCCGACATTCGCGGTCCGCACGTTCGAACGCCTTTTTCCGTCGTTCGCCGCGGCGGACTTACGTGTTTAATGTATACAAGAACTTTAACCTTTGGTGACACGTTTATCATGTGATACAGGACAGCCAATTGAGACATGACAGCACATGGACACTTGGACATTCCCCCTAACCTATAAATACACCCGATCCGGTGGCCATTTTACATTCTTTCTTCTGTTATGATAGGGACAGGTTCCTGTGTGGAGTAGGGAGAGATAAACCACTAGCTATTTGGTACACAAAAGTTCTTTTCAGGACTGGTATAGGTGTTAGGTGTTGATAGGTTTGCTGTGCTGCTGATTCTTGCAGCAGCCTGAGTGTCTTTTGTTAGTTTAGAGAAAGGGAAAGGACGGTGTATGCTACAGGGACAGCCAGATTAGTCTTTCATCATCATCATCATCATCATCATCATTAGCTGTTACTATCAAGGTCCACAAAAGAGCTGTTCCAGTAACCACTAATCGTTCTCTTTTTTTGCCAATTTGTATAGGGACAGGAAGGAAGCAGTGTTGTCAGGCAGTGAGGGTAATTTTAAAGACTTGCTGTTATTATTAGTTCCACAAAGGTTCTTTTCAGGACTGGTATCAGTGGTACAGTAATAGGCTTGTACATGTATAATATTCTTTCTTCCAAATATAGAAAGGATATTATACTTGACTGCTGCCCTTCTGCTGCAGTCTGCTAAACATTCACAACTCACTTGTTCCACAAAAGTTCTTATAAGGACTGGTAACTTGGTATAGGGTGCTACGGTACATAGGCTTGAGTGCGGTACAGTCTGCTGTTCTGTAAGGACCGCTATCGGTCCACAATAGATAGGGTTGACGTGCACCACTGCTGACCGCTGCCCTATACTGCAGCAGTCCTTCAGCGGTATAGGGACTGACGTACAGTCTGCTAATCACTAACACACAACCTGCTTGTTCCACAAAAGTTCTTATAAGGACTGGTAACTTGGTATAGGGTGCTACGGTACATAGGCTTGAGTGCGGTACAGTCTGCTGTTCTGTAAGGACCGCTATCGGTCCACAATAGATAGGGTTGACGTGCACCACTGCTGACCGCTGCCCTATACTGCAGCAGTCCTTCAGCGGTATAGGGACTGACGTACAGTCTGCTAAACACTAATACACAACCTGCTTGGTCCACAAAAGTTCTTATAAGGACTGGTAACTTGGTATAGGGTGCTACGGTACATAGGCTTGAGTGCGGTACAGTCTGCTGTTCTGTAAGGACCGCTATCGGTCCACAATAGATAGGGTTGACGTGCACCACTGCTGACCGCTGCCCTATACTGCAGCAGTCCTTCAGCGGTATAGGGACTGACGTACAGTCTGCTAAACACTAATACACAACCTGCTTGGTCCACAAAAGTTCTTATAAGGACTGGTAACTTGGTATAGGGTGCTACGGTACATAGGCTTGAGTGCGGTACAGTCTGCTGTTCTGTAAGGACCGCTATCGGTCCACAATAGATAGGGTTGACGTGCACCACTGCTGACCGCTGCCCTATACTGCAGCAGTCCTTCAGCGGTATAGGGACTGACGTACAGTCTGCTAAACACTAATACACAACCTGCTTGGTCCACAAAAGTTCTTATAAGGACTGGTAACTTGGTATAGGGTGCTACGGTACATAGGCTTGAGTGCGGTACAGTCTGCTGTTCTGTAAGGACCGCTATCGGTCCACAATAGATAGGGTTGACGTGCACCACTGCTGACCGCTGCCCTATACTGCAGCAGTCCTTCAGCGGTATAGGGACTGACGTACAGTCTGCTAAACACTAATACACAACCTGCTTGGTCCACAAAAGTTCTTATAAGGACTGGTAACTTGGTATAGGGTGCTACGGTACATAGGCTTGAGTGCGGTACAGTCTGCTGTTCTGTAAGGACCGCTATCGGTCCACAATAGATAGGGTTGACGTGCACCACTGCTGACCGCTGCCCTATACTGCAGCAGTCCTTCAGCGGTATAGGGACTGACGTACAGTCTGCTAAACACTAATACACAACCTGCTTGGTCCACAAAAGTTCTTATAAGGACTGGTAACTTGGTATAGGGTGCTACGGTACATAGGCTTGAGTGCGGTACAGTCTGCTGTTCTGTAAGGACCGCTATAGGTCCACAATAGATAGGGTTGACGTGCACCACTGCTGACCGCTGCCCTATACTGCAGCAGTCCTTCAGCGGTATAGGGACTGACGTACAGTCTGCTCACTTCCTTGACCCAAAAAAGCACACCGTACTATATGCCCCTACCCTCCTCTTTGAAGAGGTTGAGCGGTGTCATATTTCTACTGGGGCTGCTTATGATATCCCTGTGCTGTGCTGACTTCCTCCTGGGGGTTCTTATTATGAAGGGATCACACTATCCCTGTGCTGTGCTGACTTCCTCCTGGGGGTTCTTATTATGAGGGGATCACACCATCCCTGTGCTGTGCTGACTTCCTCCTGGGGCTGCTTACGGTGCTGCTGTCAGTGCTGTATGTCACGGTGCTGCTGTCAGCGCTGTATGTCACGGTGCTGCTGTCAGCGCTGTATGTCACGGTGCTGCTGTCAGCGCTGTATGTCACGGTGCTGCTGTCAGCGCTGTATGTCACGGTGCTGCTGTCAGCGCTGTATGTCACGGTGCTGCTGTCAGCGCTGTATGTCACGGTGCTGCTGTCAGCGCTGTATGTCACGGTGCTGCTGTCAGTGCTCTGTATTACGGTGCTGCTGTCAGATGCCTCTATCACGGTGCATGTGTCATTCCGGTATGTCACGCTGCTGGTGATCATCTCCTGCACCCTCTTCTTTGCCTACCCTGGTCCCTGACCTTCCCTCTCCTCCATTGCCTTCATTAGCTCCATAGTCCTGAATTGTTAGAACAATTTCCCAAATAAAATAAAAATGCTTGTAGTTATCGATCCCAAATTCACCTCATACATGTATTATGTCATTGTCCAGATGGTGGGACTACGTTTTACCCCCTAATAATTACCACGTGGCCGCAAATTCGACATGAAGGTTTGCAAAGTTCGCCTCCCATTGAAGTCAATGGGGCCCGCGGCGAACGTTCGGTTTCGCGAACGTTTGGGTCCGTTCGCATTTCGCTTTCGCGAAACGTCCCGTCGGAAGTTCGTCCATCACTAGTGGTGATCCGTGGAGAATGGCCCCCTTTCATTGATAGTCAGTGGAAAATCCTCCATACATTGCTTGACAATGAAGAAGTGCCCTCTTAAATTAGGGGTCAGAGGAGAAGGGTCTTTAACATTTTTGGCCAGTGGAACAAGGGACCCATTTACACTGGTGAATAGTTGGAGGTAAAATGACCTTAACTTTTTATTAGTGGAACCCCCCCCCCCTTACATTGGTAGTCGGCAGGATACCCCCCTTGCATTAGTGGTCAGTGAATAAGTGCCCTCTTAAATTAGGGGTCATTGGAGGAGACCTCCTTGTATTAGTGGTGGGAAAGTGTCTTCCTAAATTAGTGGTCAGTGGAGAAGACCCCTTTCATATTGGTAGTACTCTAACATTTTAGTCAGGGGAAGAAGGGACCATTCACACCGATAGACATTTGGAGGAAGAATGCCCTTTACATTTGTGATCAGTGAAGAAGTCCTCTTCCCCTTACATTGGTGCTCATGGAAAAAGTGTCCTCTTAAATGAGTGGTTAGTGGAGAAGCCACCTTACATTGGTAGTCAGTAGAAAATTCTCCCTCACACTAGTGTAAAGTGAAGAAGTGCCTTTTTAAATTAGGGGTCAGTGGAGGAGACCCCTTTTGTATTAAAAGTTAGTGGGGAAATGTCCCCTTAAATCAATTTCGTTTGGGGAGCTGGCTCTTCTTTTCTACTTTTTACATATTGAAAAATGTATTTAAAAGATAAATTGTATTTATTTAAAAATGTATTATGTACCTATTTAAGATTTGATCATGTGCTTAAAATGTTTATAAATTTGGTGCAAACTTTACTCGTAAAGAAATATATGCGCATAATTTTGAATATAATGCTTTTTTTAATTGAAGATGTCGTGGTGGGGTAGGGATTATTTACATATTTCTAATAATTTTTTCATGGGATTCTGGATTTTTTTTTATTTATTTTTTTGGTGTGTTGTTGAAATGTATTGATAATAAAAAAATTCTATATCCTGGTTGTTGCCATTTTTATTTTTATCTTACTTGTATATGAGTAGAACGATGTGATATAGCTGTACATTTTTATGGTGACTTATAGAATGTGCTGTGCAGATTCTTACCCACTTTCCACAATTACTCAGAAGAAAAAGAACAATCTCAAAGTTTTCTGAATATATTGCAAAGTTCAGGGGGGGTGTAAGGAATCCCCAGCCCAGCCATATTCAAGAAGGCAAACATATTTCCAGCAATAAAACAGGAAACAATTGGTTTCTTTGGCAGAATAAAGTTGGCTTATCTACGTAGAGGGTTCTTTACTGTAAGAGCGGCAAGGATGTGGAATTCCCTTCCACAGGTGGTGGTCTCAGCGAGGGGCATCGATAGTTTCAAGAAACTATTAGATAAGCACCTGATCGACCGCAACATACAGCGATATACAATGTAATACTGACATATAATCACACACATAGGTTGGACCTGATGGACTTGTCTTTTTTCAACCTCACCTACTTTCTGTAGTACACATAAAACAAGATTATCGCATTGATTTAATAAAGGCAAATGGGCTGTTTAATTTGCAAGGGGGTTTCCCTTAGGCAGGCCATAGATGATACAACTGTTATTCCTTACACTACAGGTGTAAAGAAAATAAATTGCCTCAATTCCCCCCCATCAACACAGTCAGTGTTGATGGGGGGGAAATCCTCCCGCAGAGCTCTTGTGTTCTGCCAATGGGGAGCCTTTCCGGCCGGCAGAACACAATGATCACTGCTAAGGGCTAAAGCCATCAGTGGTGACCACATGCTTCCTGGGGGGAGATGGGACAAGGAAAGATCCAGAAAGGCTGCAAGATGGAACCCACAGGAGCAGGGTTGGAAGGCCTGGGGGTGCAGAGACCCCAGTGCTGGAAAGCCAAGGAACTCAACTGGAAAGCCTGGAGGTTCAGAGACCCCAGAGCTGGAAGGTTCACCATTCAAGAAGCAGGAAGTAGCTGCTAACCAACCTGAGTAGGCCAAGGTTGCCTGGACTTTCCTGAGCTGGCCTGGGAAGAAATCGCAGGAGGCGAGAAGGCAGGTGAGACCTGGGACTTCCAGCATTTCCTCAGTACCAGATGTCTTTCAGAGGGGGCATTGACCAGTTCGTTAAGGGAAAGGGTCTATCTACTCATGCAGCACAGTCAAAGAGGCAACTTATACTTTCCTGCACTTCCCACACAACACAGACTGCAGCATCAGGAATAAGGCTTGATTCACACTAAAGCGTTTTTTGATGCATTTTGCAGAAATGCAAGGAATTTTTTTTAACATGGGTTCCTATGGAACATGTTCACATCAATGCATTTTTGTGCCTCTGCGTTTTTGGAAAGGGTCAGGGACTTTTTTTCATGCAAAATGCAGCGTTTTGCATGTAATAGAAGTCAATGGACCTGCATCAAAAACACAAGTACCGTTTTTTTGTACCGCGTTTTTGCCGCAATTTTGCTGCGTTTTGCGTTTTTTTTTTTGACATTTTTTTTCACTGTATATATCTGGTTGCTAAGCAACCACAGTGTAAAAAAGAAGAAAGGAAAAAAAAACCCGCTCTCGCATAGTCGATCTTGAATACCATGGGGGGGGGGGGGTGGCTGGGAAGGTCCGCTCTATGTGCGGGGGTTCCTCTCCCTGTGCAGTGTGATCACGAGAGGGGCGCAGGGATAGGGGTCCTCCCTATAGCCAACCCAGGTTGGGCCCAACCTGGGAATTTGAGACTCTCCTGCTAAGACAAAGCGCATTTATGCCTTGATCCTGGCGGACTTTCTGGGTCACACCTCCACCCTTATGATGAAGGGATGCAAGCTCATTTCCTGTAAAGCTGTTTTTTTCACATGTGTTTTTTTATAAGTTCTCTTCACACCCCAGCTGACAAGACGGTTGATATGACTGCTACCATGACTATCACCATCACTATGTTATCACTCAAATACTACTTGTCAAGCTTGTTGATTCAGTTTCTCTGTATCTTGTTATACGCAAATAAAATACTTTGAAAGAAAAAAAAACAGCAAAATGCGGCAAAAACGCAGCAAATGGCGGTAAAAACGCGTGTCCAAAAACGTGGCCAGCACTGCAAAAAGCACAGCAAAAATGCTCAAAAGCAACATGCATAGATGTGAATCGAGCCTAAGGCTCGATTCACATCTATGCATGTTGCTTTTGAGCATTTTTGCAGTGCTTTTTGCGGTGCTTGTCGCGTTTTTGAATACGCGTTTTTACCGCGATTTTGCAGCGTTTTGCGGCTTTTTTTGTTTTGTTTTTACACTGTGGTTGCTTAGCAACCAAATATATACAGTTAAAAAAAATGAGAAAAAAAAAATGAAAAAAAAACGCAAAAAGCAAATCGCAGCAAAATCGTGGCAAAAATGCGGTAAAAAAAGCAGTACTTGCGTTTTTGATGTAGGTCCATTGACTTCTATTACATGCAAAACGCTGCATTTTGCATGAAAAAAAGTCCTTGACTCTTTCCAAAAACGCAGAGGCACAAAAATGCATTGATGTGAACATGTTCCATAGGAACCCATGTTAAAAAATTTCCCTGCATTTCTGCAAAATGCATCAAAAAACGCGTTAGTGTGATTCAAGCCTAAAAATTGTATTGTTTCAACTGTTGAACTGTGTCTGTGATTACTACAGCGGGGTGGAAGAAGTGGGGGTTAAATCAGCAGTACTGTAATGAACTACACTAGCAGCTCCCAAGGGAGTAATGCGCTACACTTGTTTATTATAGTATAAACTGTGTTTGACCTCCCACAGATTCCTCATCTCCCTGTACTTGTCAATGAAACTGGACATAAATTCTGGCTTCTTAAAGAGGAAGTAAACCCTGATGGGTTTACTTCCTCTTTGATTCCCTGCAAAGGTAAAGCATAATGGACTACTATGCATCGCACAGTAGTCTATTATGTGTCACTTACCTGACACAGGAGCCAATGAAGTCACCGCCATCCCCTGTAGTCCGGCGCATCCATCTTCTTGGTGGGTCTCGCTGCTCCGCCGCCGTCATTCGGTGAAGCCGCGATGACGTCACTCCCGCGCATGTGCACGGGAGCCACCACTCGCGGCATATCGCCCTTGACAGCGGCGCGCTCAGTGCGCCTGCGCGCTGCTGTCTACGGCGCATTGCGCCTTAGACAGTGGTGCCTGTCTTTCGGCAAATATCTCCTAAACCGTATAGGTTTAGGAGATATTTCTTGGACCTACCGTTAAGCCTTAATCTAGGCTTACCTGTAGGTCAAAGTGGTTTGTAAGGGTTTACAACCACTTTAAACAGATTCATTTATTCTGTAAGACAATACACAAGACACAAGACAAAAACATTAATGTCAGCCTAAACTCTCATAATCTTATCCCAATATAGGCCTCAATCTTTAAGCAGTATAGGCCACTGATGTTCCAAAGTTAAAAAAATGTTACCGTCGTTCTAGCACGTTCGTCCTCCTTCCTCAGCACACCGAACATACGCCCGCCCCTGACATTCTTTCTAGTATATTCCCCACCCCTTCCCTTCGGCGCGCAATAGGAGCAACATGGCGGAGATAGAAAAGCCCGGCGCCACAGGGGTTAACAAAACCCCGTAGGCAGAGGGCTGGCATGACTGTGTGAACAGTGCATGTCAGCCCTGCATGATAGGGGGCAGGGGATTGACCGAGGGGAGTAGGGTGTGGGTTATTTAGTGCAGAGAAGTTAATCCCGCCCCCACCATGAGGCAGCATTCAAGAACATTTTTTTAGGAAGACAGCAGCATGGCAGCCATAGAGGAGCTGATTGCAAAGGTTAGAGAGGAGGCAGCCATTCGGAGGGAGGTATGGGTGCAGGAGACCCTGGGGGTTTTGCTGGGGCAGCCGGAGGGGACGTCCGTGGACGGCGAGGGAGGGGGGTGGGGGGGCGCCCACGGAGGTCATGGCCCCCATCCAGGTTTTCACCTGAACCCCCCAGGAGAGGGAGGGCTGATGCCAGCAGTCCGGGGAGGGCTCCATCGGGCCCCCCGGCGAAGAGAGCCACCAGGACTGGAGAGGGGAGATTGAGGAGCCCATCCCCAAGGAGGCTGGGATGGAGGAGCAGGCCAGAAGGGGATCTACAGGAGCTGCTGGGCCCCATAGGAGAGCAGTAGGAGCGGATGCGGCCCCCCCACCCAGCATGGAGCACGCAGGGTTAGGACCTCAGCGGGGGAGATCTCGGGCCGCAGGGTCCCCCCCAGGGCTAGCATCACCAGGTCGGGTGAGGAGGGACGGAGACTGGCGTCGGCGATTGGTGGTCGATCGGACGGGGCTGAGGTGGTCCGCACCGGCCCTACAAAGGCAACGCAAAACTTTAACTGGCGGGTACACAGCACAGCGGCAGGCCAGGTCGGCTGTTTTACCCTCGGCAGCCAGGGCCGTGTCCCTTGGTGGGCTGTCTGGAGAGGATGCACTGATGTCTGGTCAAAGGTCGGAGGGTGAGGTGTCAGGATCGGAGGAGGAGGTTCCGAGAAGTCCAACCCCTGCTAGGGTGTCTGAGAGATCGGCTGGAGGGATCGCTCCTGTGCAGCCCGGTGAGTACCCTTTAAGTTTACCTATTGGTGGGGGGTTGTTTCGGCGGATGCCGGTGGTGCTGTGAGTGCGGGTACACAGGAGGTGGTGGAGCAGGGGGGTTTGGGGACAGGTGGGGCTGTCAGGGCGGAGAGTGGGCTGTTGGGTTTTCTGGCTGGGATCAAGGCGCTAGTGGGCAGGTATGAGCACCAGGAGAGGGCTGCCGCTGGCCCGGCGGCGGCGTGGGTCTCTTCTGGACGGGGTGTCAGGGGGTGGCGCAAAAGGCACGGAGCGGTGGTCGGTGCCCAAGCGGTGGTTGTCCCAGCAGTGGCTGGACCCGCGGGGCAGGAGTGCCCATTAAGGCATCGAGTGGGAGCGAGTCCTCTAGTAGACAAGACATTGTGCGTTTGGCGGACTCTTCGAAATGCGAGGTGTATGTCTGCTTTGAAGGGCCGCTGGGTGCTCATTTGAAGCCAGAGGTATGGGAGAAAATATGGAAGGGTGAGTATGTGGAGATATTTTCACTACTACCACTAGAGAAGTTCAACCTGGACAGGGTCAAGCCGGACGATACTAAAAAAGACGACGAGGAGAAGCGGCGGTACAGACTGATACCGAGGACCTTTGCGAATTGGCTGCAGGCATTCGCCATCATGGCGAGTGTGATTGGAGAAAGGAACGCTGAGCATTGCTCGGCTCTTTTCTGTTACATGGACTCGGTTGGGGAAGCTTACCGAGTGTACGGGGGAACCGCGTGGCTGAGATACGATGAACAGTTTCGCCAGCGGAGAGTGGTGCGGCCATCGATGAGATGGGACCACAAGGACATTAGTCTGTGGATGCGCCTGATGACGTCGGTGAGGGCACCGGGCCAGTTTTTTCAGGGGGGGGGGGCGGCTGATCTTCTGCTCCCGGACAATCGGGCAGTAGAAAGTAGGGAACGTGTTGGCAGTTCAATGAGGGATCCTGTAAGTTCGGCGGATCCTGTCGGTACTAGCACGAGTGTTCCGGCTGCGGGGGAACACACCCTTTGTCACGCTGCTTTAAGCAGGGCAGGAACAGATCTGGAGATGCTGCGCAAAAGAGGGAGGACGCCAGTGATGGTGGAAAGGATGCGACCGTTTCTCGGTAGGTATCCGGATAGGAAGGCAGCACGCCTATTGGAGGAGGGTTTCACAGAGGGGTTTCGGATACCGGGTAGGTTAGAGGTGGTCCCGCTGGTACCGCGGAACCTGAAGTCGGCCTTGCTGCATCCTGACGTGGTTTCTATGAAGCTGTGTAAGGAGGTAGAGTTGGGACGGATGGGAGGCCCTTTTCCGGTGGCACCTTTCCCTGATCTTGTGGTTTCTCCTTTGGGGGTGGTTCCAAAGAAGGAACTGCAGAAATTTCGGCTAATTCACCACTTGTCTTTTCCGAAAGGGGGGTCGGTCAATGATGCCATTGATCCTGAGGAGTGAACAGTTAGCTACACGTCCTTTGATGCGGCGGTGAGTTGGGTCCGCCGATATGGGCGGGGGCGCTGATGGCGAAAACAGACATTGAGTCGGCTTTTCGGTTGCTCCCCGTCCATCCCAAAAGTTTTCGGTTGTTGGGGTGTCATTGGGACAACATGTTTTATGTTGACCTTTGCCTCCCCATGGGGTGCTCCATTTCGTGCGCAGTGTTTGAAACATTTAGCTTGTTTGTGGAATGGGTGGTGTAGGATGTCGCAAGGCTGAACTCTGTTATCCATTATTTGGATGACTTTCTCTGCGTGGGTCCGCCGGATTCCAGAGTGTGCGGGGTGTTGCTGTCGACGCTGGAACACGTAGCGGAACAGTTCGGCATCCTGTTGGCGCCCGACAAGACGGAAGGGCCCAGGAAGGTCATCACCTTTCTGGGTATTGTGTTGGATTCTGAAGCGATGGAATGCAGGTTGCCAGAGGACAAGCTTGTGAATCTGAAGACCGGGATTCTGGGACTACTGGACAAGCGCAAGGTGCAGGTTAAGGTTCTACAATTACTGTTGGGGAAACTCAACTTTTGCTTGTAGAATTGTTCCAATGGGTAGGGTGTTTTGTCGACGGCTGTCGGCGAGCACGGCAGGTGTGCGGTCACCCGTGCACTATGTGCGGCTGCTTAAAGTGCATAGGGATGATCTGCGGATTTGGCACCGTTTCCTGGAGGCTTTTAACGGAAGGGCTTTGTGGATGTCTGGACCGGTGAGTAATTTCAATATGGAATTATTCACCGATGAGGCGGGGGCATAGGGCTTCGGAGCTTTTTTCCAGGGCTGCTGAAGTGCAGGCCCCTGGCCAAAGTCGTGGGTGGATGCTGGGTTCACCAAAAATCTGATGCTGCTGGAATTGTTTCCAGTGGTGCTGGCGGTGGAGCTCTGGGGGGCATCGTTCCGGGACAGGAAGGTTCGGTTCCATGGTGATAACCTGGGGGTGGTGCAGGTGATCAACAGAGTATCTGCATCGTCCCCTCCGGTCATCAAGCTACTGCAACACCTGGTTTTACAGTGTTTGCAGCTGAATATCTTCATTTATGCGGTGCACTTGCCAGGTGTGGAGAATGTGATTGCTGATGTGTTGTCTCGCTTTCAGTAGGACAGGTTCTCGGAGTTGGCGCCGGCCGCGGAGCAACACGGAGTGCCCTGTCCAGACTGGTTGTGGACGATTGCATTGGGCGACTCATGGGATGGATCAGGAAGTCGGTGAGTGAACCCACATGGAGAGCATAGGGTAAGGTATGGGAGGAATGGGGGGTTTTCGTTCAGGGTTTGGTTGAGGATCCCATGGGCCCGGTAGTTCACTGGATGGTGCTGTATTACCTATCTAGACAGATGGAGGAGGGAGCCTCAGGGGCTGCAGTGAGCAGGAAAATGGCAGGTTTGGCATTTCTGTTCAAATGGCAGGGGCTTCCGGATTTTACCAAGCATTTTTGGGTGCGCCAGGCGATAAAAGGCTACAAGAAGTCGGTTGGGCAAAAGGATGCTAGGAGACCTGTGTCTTTTGCGATCCTGGGGGGCATTCTGGAGCAGTTGGTGGGGGTTTGCTCCTCGACCTACGAGCTGGGTTTATTCAGGGCGGCTTTTCTGTTGGCGTTTTTTGGGGCGTTTAGAATTGGGGAATTGGTTAGCCCATCTAAGAAAGTCCAAGGGGGCATTGGGTTCCAGGACGTCCAGTGCACTGCAGACGGGGTTTCTGTTCGGCTGCGGAGATGAAAAACGGATCAAGCGGGCAGGGGTAAGATGGTGTATGTCTACCCCTTACCGGGATCGGATTTATGTCCAGTGGTGGCGTTTAGGGGGTTTTTGGATCACAGACCGGGGTTTACAGGTTCGTTATTACTGCATGAGGATGGGTCCCCGCTGTCCAAATTTCAGTTTGTCGCTGTTTTCCGGAAGTGTTTACGGGGTATGGGTTTGGAGGACAAAGGTTTCTCTTCTCATTCGTTCAGGATAGGGTCAACGACTGAAGCGACTAGGTCCGGTTTGGACGAGGAAGCAGTAAAACGCATTGGGCGGTGGGAATCCAGGAGGTTTAGACTGTATGTCCGCCCTCACCTGTTGTGATGGCAGTTGGTTTTTGGGGGGCTCAGGATCTGTTGAGTTGGGGTTCAAGTTGTTTTGGATGGTCATGGTGGCACATTTGTCTTTCTTTTATTCCAGATACGGTGCAGTGCCTGATCTGGATTTTGGGCCACTCATATGTTTGCTGGGGGGCCAGAAGGGCAGATGTGCGGCCTAATGGGCGGTAGCTGGGGTTTTCCAACCGAGAAGCCTGTGTTCGTTGGTTGGGGTTTCCGGGTATGTTATGGAGCAAAATGGTATTGGAGGTTCACCGTTTTGCACGGCAGGACAGGCCTCCAGATGTTTTGATTTTACATGCTGGGGGCAACGACTTAGGAGTCAGATCCATGTTGGATATCACACGGGACATGAAGTTCGACATACTGCGGCTGCGTATGTCTTATCCGGACATTTTTATGTCTTTATTAAAACTATATTGATTTTAAATTTCATTTGTTTTTGTCCATTATCAAGTACCGATATAGTCCAATTCATTATATGGCTGGATGGAACTACTTATGGGGTTGGTGTGAGCGACTACCCGGTATTTCCATTCAAGCTTCCTTTTCCAAAATTACAATTTCTGGATGATGGTACGTTATATGATATTATAATGATATAGATCAGAGGCGATACTCATAGTATGTTATTTGTGATAGGGTGGATAATACACCCATTTGCTCACTCACCAATTTTGAAAATTTAATTGGTGTTTGATTGTTTGAGTGACTCTATTGTTTATGAGACTACTATAATATTTATTTTATGAAAATTTTCTTTTTGTTTGTTTGGTTATGTCACCATAGTCAAATTTAGGGATCGCTTTTTCCTTTTTTCTTCCCCCCCTCCCCCTCTTTCCCTTATCATGGATACTTTGAACACTGAATGGATAGGGTTTATGACAAATTTTAAAACTACCTGCCTAAATGAACATAAAGTTGAGGACGATTTGAAGACCTATTTCTATAGGGTGTATGGATTATTGAAACGTAAATCTCATTTACATTGGCATATTGAATATTTTAAGATGTATGTTACCGACCGTATTTGCCCTATAGGCCTACGAAATCAAATCTTCCCAACTCTAAAAGATCCCTCACCGGATCTTAAGAAAAGCTGGGAGAACATCTTGACCAACTGTAGCCTTGACCTAATGAAAGTTTTAATCGAACAATATAGTTTGGATATGAGCACATTAGATAAAGAGATCGAACGATTAAATATTGATTATATGCATCTAAAAGATAATCCATTGTTTGACCCTAAATGGAAGGAATTAAGAGAGCGGTTAGAAACTTTGAATAAAACTATTATTTTAAAGAAACAGATTAAATTTAGCAAAGATAAATCTGCCTTCACCAAAGGTCAAGTAGGAATTTGGGGAGAAAGCCTTCTTTTCGGACCAATACTTCTAGAAATCCAACAATGGAGACAGAATCTGACTCCTCTTTGTCATCAATGTATTCTTCACAAAGTAATCTTAGACCTTCGGCTACCCCAACAGTAAATTCTACTCGTAAAAGACTACGTTATGGCGGTGGTACTCCACCTGCAAATTATAAAAAAGATAAGAAAGGTTCAAAACCCTCTAAACCTGCACGTACACCCGCTACACAAACACTTACTGAGGCTACCCCTTCAGCAGAGGGAGCCATAGGCCATACTACCCTTCATGGTACTATTCCTAAAATTTGGAATTCAACACTGATGACCAATAAATACACAAAAATAAATGAAGATTTGATTTTTTTAGACCTAAAAAAACAACAAGGGAACCTGGATTCCTATGTTCTCAAACCAACACCAGCTCTATCACACACCCCCAACCCGACACCAACCGCAATATCTTAAATCTGACCCCCTATTGTTTGACAGATGAGGAGGTGTCAGTACTGCAATTGGGCTTAGGCTTCTGCCCACTGGATAGATTAAAAGTTAATGAAACCATAAAAGATTTATATTTGTTTACACGGAACCTCACATTTAAATTTATGTTTGACAAAGATCGCACTAACTTGAATCTTGAATGTGAACTCACAGAACGTACCAAACATTTTAGTATGGCAGAATTTCGGGCATTACGGGATCTTATGCTCCTCTATGTTGAAGGAGCAATCGAAGATCCTACTTCCCAGATTATACCTTCTAACACATCTCAATCCACCCATATAGGACATTTGGGTCTGGATTAAAAAAAAAAAAAAATCGGGCAGCATTCAAGAAAAAAGTTTCCCACCCTCCCTCCCTAAGCTTGGGTTGTATATGTCGAGGGGTGTTTTTTTCTGTGTTGTGTGTTTATGTTTTTCTCTTTCAGGACTAGAACATGGACTGTCGTGGCAGTGGCTGGTGTTTGGTCTTTGTGGGTGAGAAAGAGAGTTCTGAATGAAGAGTCAGGATCTGTCGGTGGTACGGGTCTTGTGGGTGGTACTCCAGTTAACGGAGGTTATCTGGTAATTGGTTATGGGGGCATTGCGGTAGGTGGGTGTCTCTGAGTCAGCCTGTCGGCTTGAGGCCCAATAACCCACGTCAGAGGGACCGCAGTGTCATAATTTTTGGATATAACCTGAGGGTTATTGATGTACCTGCAAAGACCAACACTAGGGGGAGCTGATGTTTTCGTCATAACTGATGTTGTTATTGTTTTGTTACTGTTTTTATTATGGTTTATGTTATTTAACCTCCTCGCGCCCGCCCTATGGCCGAATGACGGCCGTAGAGCAGGTGCGTTCGTCCGGGCGGTCGTCCCTGGACGGCCTGATGTTTACTTCCGCAATGCGCGCCGCCGCGGGCGCGCATCGTGGAAGTTCTGTGTTCGCCGTGTCCCGCAGGGACAGGCAAACACAGATCGCTGTAAACGGCCAATCACAGCGGCCGTTTACAGCATGATCGGCGTGTCCAATGGGAGATGATCTCATATGTAAACATATGAGATCATCTCTCAGCGCCGCTCTCCTTCCTCGCACAGACAGTGTGAGAGGGGAGAGATGAACGGCTGCAGCGGCAGCCGTTCTGCCTGTAGTAAAAAAAAAAAAGTAAAAAAATAAAATAAAAAGTGCCATCCTCCCCCAGCAGTGCCATCCTCCCCCAGCAGTGCCATCCGCCCCCAGCAGTGCCATCTGCCCCAGTGCCATCTGCCCCAGTGCCATCCGCCCCAGTGCCATCCACCCCAGTGCCATCCACCCCAGTGCTACCTGCCCCCAGTGCCATCCACCCCAGTGCTACCTGCCCCCAGTGCTACCTGCCCCCAGTGCCACCTGTCATCAGTGCCATGTGTCGTCAGTGCCACGTGTCGTCAGTGCCACGTGTCATCAGTGCCACATAGTGCCATCTGTCATCAGTGCCACGTATCAGTGGCATTTGTCATCAGTGCCACCTGTCAGTGTCACGTGCCATCTGTTGTCAGTGTCACGTGTCATCAATGCCACTTATCAGTGCCATCTGTCATCAGTGTCACGCGTCATCGGTGCCATGTATTAGTGCCATCTGTCATCGGTGGCACGTATTAGTGCCACGTATTAGTGCCATCTGTCATCAGTGCCACGTTTCACTGCCACGTGTCTTCAGTGCCACGTATTAGTGCCACGTGTCATCAGTGCCACGTATAAGTGCCACGCGTCATCAGTGCCACATATTAGTGCCATCTGTCATCAGTGCCACATATTAGTGCCATCTGTCATCAGTGCCACCTGTCATCAGTGCCACGTATAAGTGTCATCATTGCCACGTATCAGTGCCATCTGTCATCAGTGTCATGTGTCATTGTCCTGGTGCTTCAAAAGTGTAATAGGTAGTCAACAAGTTAGATGTGTAATTTATGTTCCTAGAACACATGATGGCGCTACCTGCATGTTGGGCCTCTCTATGTGGCCAGGCTGTGAAAAAGTCACACACATGTGGTATTGTAATACTCAGGAGGAGTAGCAGAATTTTTTGGGGGGTGTCATTTGTGGTATACACATGCCACGTGAGAGAAATAACCTATTACAATGACAATTTTGTGGAGAAAAAAAAAAATGAAAAATCTTAATTTTGCAAAGAATTGTGGGAAAAAAATGACAACATCAAAAAGCTCACTATACCTCTTACTAAATACCTTGGAATGTCTACTTTCCAAAAAGGGGTCATTTGGGGGGTATTTGTACTTTCCTGACTTGTTCGGGTCACAAGAAGTGAGATAGTCCACCAGTACATCAGATGTGATCAATTTTGTGCGATTCGCACCACAGCTTGTAGACTCTCTAACTTTCACAAAGACCAAATAATATCCACTAATTTGGGTTATTTTTACCAAAGATATGTAGCAGTATAAATTGTGACCAAAATTTATGAAGAAAAATTAATAATTTGCATAATTCTGTCACAGAAACAAAGAAATATGCGTTTTTTTTCAAAATTTTCGTTTTTTTTCATTTATAGCGCAAAAAATAAAAACCCCAGAGGTGATCAAATACCACCAAAAGAAAGCTCTATTTGTGGGAAAAAAAGGACAAAAAATTCATTTGGGTACAGTGTTGCATGACTGAGTAATTGTCATTCAAATTGTGAGAGCACCGAAAGCTGAAAATTGGTCTGGGCAGGAAGGGTGTTTAAGTGCCCAGTAAGCAAGTGGTTAAAGAGTTATATATTTTTGGATGTTTTATACAGTTTGTTTAATAAATTAATGGCTGCTATGGCCTATTTTACTACAAAAGTGGTATGGTCTTATTTATTATATAATGGGGAGGTAAGTGGAGTATAGGTTGGTAGCAAAATGCATATATGTTATACACTAGTCAAGAGCAGGTGTCTGTTATTGTATGTGTACGTGTGTACGCGGCATTACCGCAGACATCTGTTGATATTTACATTTTTCTACCACTACTATACACCACCAATAGAGATGGACGAACTTCCGACGGGACGTTTCGCGAACACGGCCAAAAGTTTGCGAACCGGAAAGTTTGCGGCGGGCCCCATTGACTTCAATGGCAGGCGAACCTTAAAAACCTACAGGTCATATTTTCAGCCACAAAATACTTACTAGCTGTGCACACATAGTCCCACCACATGGAAACTGACATAACACATGTATGAAGTGAATCTGGGATCAACAACTACAAGCATTCTTTTTTTATCTGTGAAATTTTGACAATTCAGGACTCAGGAGCGCATGAAGGCAATGGAGGAGAGGAAAGGTCAGGGTAGGCTATGAAACAGGTGCAGGAGATGATCACCCGCACCGTGATATAGAGCACTGACACCAGCAATGTGATATAGAGCACTGACACCAGCAATGTGATATAGAGCACTGACACCAGCACCGTGATATAGAGCACTGACACCAGCACCGTGATAGAGTGCACTGTCACCAGCACCGAGATATAGAGCACTGACACCAGCACCGAGATATAGAGCACTGACACCAGGACCGAGATAGAGTGCACTGACACCAGCACTGTGATATAGAGCCAATCAACATCCGCCTGGAAGAAAATCACCTAGCTTTTAGGAAAAAACTCAAGACCTTCCTCTTTTAGCAGATGATCAAAGCTCGCCACAGCGCCAAGAGGTGATTCAGTTCGCATTGTGCGCTATACAAGTATTTCATTCATTCATTCATTCACTGACACCAGCACCGTGCACCACAACCCTATATATTGTACACCTATACCAGTCCTTACAAGGACCTTTGTGGACCTAGTAGCTAGTGATTTGCAGACTGTCCCTCAGTCCCTCAGCACAGCAGTGAACCACAACCCTATATATTGTACACCTATACGAGTCCTTAAAAGGACCTTTGTGGACCTAGTAGCTAGTAATTTGCAGACTGTCCCTCAGTCCCTACACTGATAAAAGACAGCTGCAGGAACTAGCAGTAATCTGCAGCACAGCAATGGACCAGCACCCTATATATTGTACACCTATACCAGTCCTTAAAAGGACCTTTGTGGACCTAATAGTAATAGCTAGCTAGTGATTAAACTGACTGTCCTGCTCCACACAGCGTCCTGTCCCTACACTGACAAAAGACAGCTGCAATCACCAGCGCAGCAGTGCACTGAACCCTATATACTGTACTACACCTATACCAGTCCTTAAAAGGACTTTTGTGGACCTAATAGCTAGCGATCTGTGTCACTAAAGTCTGTCCCTGCTCCACACAGCAACCTCTCCCTACACTGACATAAGACAGAATGTAAAATGGCCGCCAGATCAGGTCTATTTATAAGGTAGGGGGTATGTCCAATTGTCCATGTGCTGAAATGTCTCAATTGGCTGTCCTGTACCGCATGATGGATGTGTCATCATGGCTCAAAGTTCTTTCACACTGTAAACACATACCGTATATACTCGAGTATAGGCCGACCCGAATATAAGCCGAGGCCCCCAATTTACCCCCAAAAAACTGGAAAACGTATTGACTCGTGTATAAGCCGAGGGTGAGACATGGCTGTCCATCCCTGTGTGTCCGTCCATCCCTGTGTGTGTGTCCGTCCATCCATCCCTGTGTGTGTGTCCATCCATCCATCCATCCCTGTGTGTGTGTCCGTCCATCCATCCCTGTGTGTGTATCCATCCATCCATCCATCCCTGTGTGTGTGTGTGTGTGTGTGTGTGTATCCATCCATCCATCCATCCATCCCTGTGTGTGTGTGTGTGTGTGTGTATCCATCCATCCATCCCTGTGTGTGTGTGTGTGTGTGTGTGTGTGTCCATCCATCCATCCATCCCTGTGTGTGTGTCCGTGCAGCCTTGTGTGTGTGTCCAGCCTACCTGTGTCCCGAGCCTCCGTCCCGAGCCGCCGTCGTCCCGAGCCTCCTCTGTCCCGAGCCTCCTCCGTCCCGTGCCTCCTCCGTCCCGTGCCTCCTCCGTCCCGTGCCTCCTCCGTCCCGTGTCGTGCCGATGGATCGCCGCTCCAGGATCGCCGCTCTTCTCGGTGGCCATTCTACAATTCAAAAGCCGCGCCTCCGCCTCCGCCTGTGATAGGCGGAACACTCAATTTCCCAGCAGCCTGTGTTCCGCCTATCACGGACATCGTCTCATCCTCGTCCGTAGTACGAGGATGAGCGGATGTCCGTGATAGGCGGAACACTGACTGCTGGGAAATTCAGTGTTCCGCCTATCACAGGCGGAGGCGGAGAAGGAGGCGCGGCTTTTGAATTTTAATGTCCGCCGTCTGTCTGCTCGATACGCTGATCGAGCAGTCAGACAGCGGTGACTCGAGTATAAGCCGAGGGGGCACTTTCAGCCTCAAAAAAGAGGCTGAAAATCTCGGCTTATACTCGAGTATATACGGTATGTCCACCGGGCGAACAGCGGCAATAGTCCGCCGGTTTGGCGAATCGCGAACACGCAAAATTTGCCGCGAACCGACCGCCGGGGGAACGGTTCTGTCATCCCTAACCACCGAGTCCAAAGTTTGAACGAACTGCCAAAGTTTGGTCTGAACCTGTGTTTGGGCCTCACTTTGAGCTTGTCCCTACTCATTGGTCTCCTCTCTCCTCCACATCCCATGCCCATGCACTAGGAGAACCTAGGATACAGCCAAAAACAAACGCAAGCAATAAAGAAAATTTGTGATTTTAACAGATTTTGTTTTGGTTTTGTTATAAAACGTTTTACACATTGTCTGGCATAGCAATGGCCTCCCTACCCAGAAAATAATACACATATTACATATTTCTCCTGAACTTCACGGGCGCTTTGGGGGGCCAAGCCAGTACGGACAGTATCCAGGCCCTTCAGAGGATTATCGGTAATGTCCTAACTGAGGCTATATAATTTGTGGAATTGTTTCTTAAATAATTGTGCAGTATGCAGCAGGATAGGATGATATGATGGAGTTTGTAGTCCGCCATATGGATTACTGTCAGAAACAGGTGGAACCGGCTGGCCATTATCCCAAAGACATTCTCAACAACTCTTCTCGCTCTGGCCAGCCAATAGTTAAAAACCCTCCTCTCTGGGGTGAGGGTCCTTTGGGGAAATAGCCTCATCAGGTGCTCGCCCAGACCGAAGGTTTCATCTGCAATAAAGACGAAGGGGAGTCCTTCCACGTTATCCGCATCAGGTGGCAATGCCAAGCCACCACTCTGGAGACGCTGGTAAAACTCAGTCTTGGCGAAGACTCCTCCACCCAACATCCGGCCATTCTTCCCCACGTCCACATACAGGAATTCATATTGTGCCGACATCACCGCCATTAACACTACACTATTAAACCCCTATTTAGTTATAATAGTAAGACCCCGAATGGGGTGGTGGCACAATGTGAACGTGCTTCCCATCTATAGCCCCTCCATAGTTGGGAAAGTCCCAACGGTCGGCAAAGAAGGAGGCCACAGTCTGCCGTTCCTGTGGCGCTGAAGGAAACTGGGGAGTCAAACAATAAAAAAAAAATATAAGTACTTTTTGCACATAACATAACATTGCAAGCACATTACACAAAAAATATTCTTGCCCAACATCAGTATAACATTTATTTTAAGGAGTATTTAAAGACAAAAATATAAGGCCCACTTATTAGATTCTCCCCCCCCCCCCCGATGGTCCATTGATAACATTTTAGGGGGGGGGGCTTATAAATTAATTTAAGGACAAACAACATTTGGACAAATTTTAGGGGGGGGGCTTATTAATTAATTTTAGGACACGCATAGCATTTGGACACATTTTAGGAGGGGGGGCTTATAAATTAATTCAAAGACACATATAGCATTTGGACACATTTTAGGGTGTGTTTCGGGGAAAGCAGTACAATGGAGCTGACAATATACCCAGGATAGTATTCTGGAGAGGATAGTGAAGGCAAATATGCATGTAGGCCAAAGAAGGAGTATTAAAAAAGCTTCCAGCATGCATGAGGATAAAGGGGACATTCACAGCATATTACAATCATGGTAATTAGGGAATGATGAAATAAATACAATACATTAGCAAACATTAAATACATATAATGTGATGTTAAGGGATAAAAATTACCCTAATATAGTCCTTCTGCAGGACCTGAATGATGGCAGAACAGGTCTCTGGAATAATGATCCCCAGAGCCTGGGGGGAGATGCCTGTTGAGAACTTGAGGTCCTGCAGGCTTCTCCCTGTCGCCAAGTACCGCAAGGTGGCGACTAACCTCTGCTCCGGAGTGATGGCTTGCCGCATGCAGGTATCCTGCCTGCTGATATAAGGGGTCAGCAAAGCCAACAGATGGTGAAAAATGGGGTCCATCATCCAGAGATAATTCCTGAAATCATTATGATTATTCTTATTGATCTCACGTAGCAAAGGCATGTGCGAGACTTGGTCACGCTGGAGTAACCAATTCTTGGTCCATGAACTCCTCCTCGCCCTGTTCATGGACTGGGCTCGGGTCAAAGAATGAACCCCAACACCAAGCCCCCACACAGCACAAACTCTACAACGAGTACGTACCCGCACCATGATTTCAAAATGGTCGGCTGGTCGGAACGAACTTAACTGAACGCACTGAAGAACAGAAAGGCCTTTGAACAGCGAGCTGAAGATCAGTAATGAGCAGAAAGGAACGCACTGAAATACAGATACGAACTGACTACACGCACTGAAAACCAGATACAAACCCACAAGCACAAACTGAACAGCAGTAAAACGATCGTAATAAGCTGTAGTCGGAAAAAAAGTGAATCAACTCTAACCAAACTTCTACTAACACAAGATTAGCAGAAGGAGCCCATAAGGCGGCACACTGGGTCATGAACTTCCTTTTTCTAGTCCCGTCGTACGTGCTGTACATCACTGCGTTCTTAACGATCGGACTTTGGTGTGATTGTGTGTACACATGACAGTTTCAGCGGAACTCTGTCGGAAATCCGTCTGAAAAGCCTCTGGAGCTTATTCTGACAGGAAAACCGGTCGTGTGTACGCGGCATTACCGCAGACATCTGTTGATATTTACATTTTTCTACCACTACTATACACGAGTTTGGACGAACTGTCAAAGTTTGATCTGAACCTGTGTTTGGGCCTTACTTTGAGCTCATCTCTACTCATTGGTCTCCTCTCTCCTCCACATCCCATGTCATCTTTTTTCTTATCTATTTAAAACCTTGTACTAGACATGGGCGCCGTCAATAAATTAGTTTCATTCTGTTCCGTTACGGTTCGTATTAAAATTAATTTCGTACTTCGTGTTTCGTGTCCGAAATTCGGTTGCGTTTCGTATGAAATACGAATTGCTGTTAGGTTCGTTAATTTGTATGAACGACGTTCGTTACGATAATTTAAAGGCAAAAATATACCTCAATATAACAGTCAATGCTGATGGAAGTTTGGTTTTTATCCGAAATCCGAAATTCCGTTGAAGAATTTCCTATCCGAAATACGAATTTTCATTAGATGAGAAAGAGAGAAGCGGATTGTCTGCCATGCCCAGCTGGTCCAGTTTGCGCCTGCTCCTCCTGGGGCTGCTTATTATGAGGGGCTCCCACCATCCCTGTGCTATGCTGACTTCCTCCTGGGGCTGTACCTCTGCTGTGCATATTATGAGGGGCTCCCACCATCCCTGTGCTATGCTGACTTCCTCCTGGGGCTGTACCTCTGCTGTGCATATTATGAGGGGCTCCCACCATCCCTGTGCTGTGCTGACTTCCTCCTGGGGCTGCTTATTATGAGGGGCTCACACCATCCCTGTGCTGTGCTGACTTCCTCCTGGGGCTGTACCTCTGCTGTGCTCAGTATGTCAGTACAGCACAGGAATGGTGGAAACCCCTCATAATGAGCACAGCAGAGGTACAGCACCCGGAAGAAATCAGCACAGCACAGGGATGGTGGGAGCCCCTCATCATAAGCAGCCCCAGGAGGAAGTCAGCATAGCACAGGGATGGTGGGAGCCCCTCATAATAAGCAGCCCCAGGAGGAAGTCAGCACAGCACAGGGATGGTGGGAGCCCCTCATAATATGCGCCGCCGAGATGTCCTGTGTATCTCGGCGGCGCTCGGTGGTTCTCGGACGCCTTCGACCGTTCTCGTTGGCTTTGGCCCGCCTTTGGCCCTTCCTGCCGGGTTTCGCCCGCCTTCGGCCCTTCTCGGCTGCTTGCAGCCGCTCTCGGCCGTTCTCGACGGCTTTCGGCTGCCGGAAAGGGCCGAAGGTGGGCGAAAGCCACAGAGAAGGGCCAAAGGCGGCTAAAAGCCGCCCAGAGGCTCCAAAATGGCAGGGGATCGGCGTATAACACGCACCCGCGATTTCCCCCTGATTTGAAGGGGAAAAAAGTGCGTGTTATACGCCGATAAATACAGTATTTGATCACCTGCTGATTTTGTACATTAGCCCACTGACGAAATTTGTACGTCGGCAGAATGGCACGGCTGCACAAATGGGCATACCTGTACCATCGCGTGTGCGCCACGTGGAGCTCCATGAGTCGGGTCGCAGGTCCTGCGGACTCGATGTTCGTGGGGATACCTGCGATCGTCTCACGGAGAGGAAGGACGGGGAGATGCTGATATAAACAAGCATCTCCCTGTGCTGCCTAATGACAGTGTCACTGATCATAGCTCCCTGTAATCAGGAGCTAGTGATGTGTCACAGCTAGCCCATCCCCCACAGTTAGAAACACTCCCCAGGACACACTTAACCCCTGCAGCGCCACCTAGTGTTAACCCCTTCACTGCCCGTTACATTTACACAGTAATCAGTGCAATTTTAATCGCGCTGATCGCTGTATAAATGTGAATGGTCCCAAAATCGCGCCAAAATTGTCTGACGTGTCTGCCATAATGTCGCAGTCATGATAAAAATTGCTGATCGCCACCATTACTAATAAAAAAAATTAGAAAAATTCCATAAAACTATCCCCAATATCGTAGACGCTATAACATTTGCGCAAACCAATCAATAAATGCTTATTGCAATTTTTTTCCCAAAAATATGTAGAAGAATACGTATTGGCCTAAACTGAGGAAAAAAAATGTTTTTTTTATATATTTTTGGGGGATATTTATTATAGCAAAAAGCAAAAAATAATGCGTTTTTTCAAAATTGTCGCTCTTTTTTTGTTTATAGTGCAAAAAATAAAAACCGCAGAGGTGATCAAATACCACAAAAAGAAAGCTCTATTTGTGGGGAAAAAAGGGGCATCAATTTTGTCTGGGAGCCACATCGCACGATCGATTGTCAGTTAAAGCGAAGCAGTGCCGAATCGCAAAATGTGCTCTGGACTTTGGCCAGCAAAATGGTCCGGGGCTTAAGTGGTTAACAGTGTAAGACAGAATAACAACAAATATATCCAGAAAAACGCATTTCAAAAAAGTTAGAAATGTATTTGCATTTTAATGAGTGAAATAAGTATTTGATCCCCTATCAATCAGCAAGATTTCTGGCTCCCAGGTGTCTTCTATACAGGTAATGAGCTGAGATTAGAAGCATTTGCTTAAAGGGAGTGCTCCTAATCTCAGCTTGTTATTTATATAAAAGACAACTGTCCACATAAGCACTCAATCAATCAATCAGATTCCAATCTCTCCACCATTGCCAAGACCAAAGAGCTGTCTAAGGATATCAGGGACAAGATTGTAGACCTACCCAAGGCTGGAATGTGCTACAAGACCATCACCAAGCAGCTTGGTGAGAGGGTAACAACAGTTGGTGCGATTATTTGCAAATTAACTGTCAGTCTCCCTCGGTCTGGAGCTCCATGGAAGATCTCACCTTGTGGAGTTTCAATGATCATGAGGACGGTGAGGAATCCGCCAAGAACTACACGGGAGAATCTTGTCAAGGATCTCAAGGCAGCTGGGACCATAGTCACCAAGAAAACAATTGGTAACACACTGTGTGGTAACACACACCTCGAAGGACTGAAATCCTGCAGCGTACGCAAGGTCCCCCTGCTCAGGAAAGCACATGTACATTCCCGTCCAAAGTTTGCTAATGAACATCTGAACTATTCAGAGGAGAACTGGGTAAAGTGTTGTGGTCAGATGAGAACAAAATCAACCGTTTTGGCATCAACTCAACTCACTGTTTGGAGGAGGAAAGCTGCCTATGACCCCAAGAACACCCTCCACACTGTCAAACATGGAGGTGGAAACATTATGCTTTGGGGACCTTTTTCTGCTAAGAGGACAGGACAACTTCACCACATCAAAGAGACAATGGATGGGGACCATGTACCCTCAAATCTTGGGTGAGAACCTCCTTCCCTCAGCCAGGGCATTGAAAATGGGTCGTGGATGGGTATTCCAGCATGACAATGACCCAAAACACACGACCAAAGCTGCGTACACACGTAGCCGTCTGTCCGACGTACTTAGTCTGGCGGACTTCCCGCCAGACTGTCCGTCGGACTTTCCGAACGGGCTACTTGCCCACACACGGCACTTTTTCAGCGGACTAATACAGCGTACTAAGTCCGCCGTACTATCCACCCTACTTTTGAAATTAACGGACTCGCCCCACACACGCGGAGGAAAGTCCGCTCATTTTGAGCGGGTCTCCAGGTAGGCGGGGCCTGCGAAGGAGACGTCGCTGGCCCCGCCGCCTGGTATGGACTTAAAGGGGAACCCCAACGCCGAAAAAAAACGGCGTCGGGGTCCCCCCAAAGTCCACAACAGACCCTTGTCCGAGCACGCTACCCGGCCGGCCAGAAAAGGGGGGGACGAGCGAGCGCCCCTCTCCTGAGCCGTACCAGGCCGCGTGCCCTCAACATGGGGGGTGCCTTGGGGAAGGGGGGCCGCGCGGCCCCCCCACCCCAAAGCACCAGATTAGAGTTGGTCAAAAAACACTTAAAAAACCTTCACAGTTCTGGAACAACATTCTATGGACAGATGAGACCAAGATCAACTTGTACCAGAGTGATGGGAAGAGAAGAGTATGGAGAAGGAAATGAAGCACTTAAGCCTCACTTATGGGAATTGCACTCTTATTGACGGCAGGTATTTGGACTTTGTAAAGAACTAAGGTCATGTGCACCCCCTGCTGCTAGTAAGGGTTGGAGTAGCTGGTGTTTGTGGCATGACCCTCAATGGGAAAGTTAATGATTCCACTCTAATCCAATCCATCTCTTTTTGAGACTTTTACATGGCTACCAATATGTAGCGGATGACATTTTGGGCAAAATGTCATTCATGTGTAAATTTAGTTTTTTGCCTCAGAACAGTAGGGGTTCTGAGGGTTAATTACGTAGGTTGAACTTTGACATCAGTTTGGCTGGGCTGTATTAGAAGTTCTGCTTGGTCATGTGTACAGTGAGGTATGGATTACAAGCTAGAACCAGGCCTGGTTGGACGTTTTGTGTATCAGCCTTCTCGGAACCAATCAGTGGGTGTGCCGGGCCTCGTGGAGGAGTCTGGGAAGGGGTACTTAAGGTGTTGAGGTCACGTGTTTTGGGAGAGGAGTTCGTGAGGCCCGTGTGGTCTGGCCTTGGTTTCCAGGACCGTGGTAGCCCCGTGAGGGGTCCCGGTCATGGGGTGTTCGACATCCCGCAACATGGTTCTGCTGGTTACCCCCAATAGACCCGTCTGGTCTGGGGTAGGGATCTGTCTGTTCCCGAATCTCGGAACCGGCTGGTCCGAGGCGCAGTAACTGAGGGAGGATTCAAGGTGTCCAGGTGTGCTCTCGGCTTGGAGGGGCAGCACAGCTCGTGAAGGTGACCAGGGGAGGACTCTTCAGAGGAGGGCCGACAAGTGGCATCCTGAGAAGTGGCTGGTTACTGAGTTGGGAAGGACATTGACAAATCCACACTTTTTCCAGTACTATTCCAGAGACAGAGAACGTTCCAGGTACTGAGGGAAAAGGTTCCTGTTCATTTTCAAGGTATAACTTGTACATGGTTGGAGAATTTGACAAGTCTGAGTTAGCGTGCTGATTGCCATGATCTCTGGCTAGAGATGTGTTCAGCCTAGAAGTGCCCAACTGCAAGTGGCTACTCTCTGGGTGGAATAAGAGACTTTGTTGTATCTGCAGTTCAAGGTGTCTGAGTTCTTCACCCCTGCCTTCTGTTCCTATATGAGACTGTGTTACTGGATGTTACCCTTGCAAAATTAAACCTTTCAAAAGGACTTTATTGGTGTCAGCGTCCAAGTTGTTGGGTACAAACCCTGGAAACCCCTAGACGTGGAAGAACAAGCCAAGCGGAGGTGACTGGTAAGCCCAATAAGTGAAGGCCACCCTGCAAAGGGTTATGGCCGCTACAAATAGAAATAGAAACATGTTACAGATACTCCTCGTTTAACGACTTACCCACCAAAATATAGAATATAAAATATTGATTACTTGTGATCCTCATTTAACAATCAATTTGTTAAATGATCTTGGCCGTTGGAACAGAACCTGGCCGTTAAGTGAGGACTACCTGTATATAAAAAAAATATGGATAGGGAAATCCAACATGTTTCGAATGTCTGGAAATTATGTTCATCAGGGATATCTATCGACTCCCTATAATGTAGGGAAAAAAAACATTTTATTTGGAAATGAAGGTCCCAGAGCCTATAGGAAGAGTGAAAAGCACAGAATCCAAGCTGCATGAGGTCCTGTGTGAAGTTTCCACAGTCAGTGATGATTTGAGAAGAAATGCTTGAAATATATCACTTTGAGTGTAACAGATATATATATATATATAGAGTTTCACTTTTTGAATCAAATTACTGAAATACAGTGGTGTGAAAAAGTGTTTGCCCCCTTCCTCATTTCCTGTTCCTTTGCATGTTTGTCACACTTAAGTGTTTCGGAACATCAAACCAATTTAAACAATAGTCAAGGACAACACAAGTAAACACAAAATGCAATTTGTAAATGAAGGTGTTTATTATTAAAGGTGAAAAAAAATCCAAACCATCATGGCCCTGTGTGAAAAAGTGATTGCCCCCTAAACCTAATAACTGGTTGGGCCACCCTTAGCAGCAACAACTGCAACCAAGCGTTTGCGATAACGTGCAATGAGGCTTTTACAGCGTCCTGGAGGAATTTTGGCCCACTCATCTTTGCAGAATTGTCCTAATTCAGTTACATTAGAGGGTTTTCGAGCATGAACGGCCTTTTTAAGGTCATACCACAACATCTCAATAGGATTCAGGTCAGGACTTTGGCTAGGCCACTCCAAAGTCTTCATTTTGTTTTTCTTCAGCCATTCGGTGGTGGACTTGCTGGTGTGTTTAGGATCATTGTCCTGCTGCAGAACCCAAGTTTGTTTCAGCTTGAGTACACGAACAGATGGTCGGACATTCTCCTTCAGGATCTCTTGGTAGACAGCAGAATTCATAGTTCCTTTTATCACGGCAAGTCTTCCAGGTCCTGAAGCAGCAAAACAGCCCCAGACCATCACACTACCACCACCATATTTTACTGTTGGTATAATGTTCTTTTTATGAAATGCAGTGTTCCTTCTACGCCAGATATACTTGGACACACACCTTCCAAAGAGTTCCACTTTTGTCTCATCGGTCCACAGAATGTTGTCCCAAAAGTCTTGGGGATCATCAAGATGTGTTGTGGAGAAATTGAGACGAGCTTTGATGTTCTTTTTGCTCAGCAGTGGTTTTCTCCTTGGAACTCTGCCATGCAGGCCATTTTTGCCCAGTCTTTTCCTGATGGTGGAGGCATGAACGCTGACCTTAACTGAGGCAAGTGAGGCCTGCAGTTCCTTGGACGTTGTTGTGGGGTCTTTTGTGACCTCTTGGATGAGTCGTCGCTGCGCTCTTGGGGTAATTTTGGGCGGCCGGCCACTCCTTGGAAGGTTCACCACTGTTCCATGTCTTCGCCATTTGTGGATAATGGCTCTCACTGTGGTTCGCTGGATTCCCAAAGCTTTGGAAATGGCTTTATAACCCTTTCCAGACTGATAGATCTCAATTACTTTCTTTCTCAATTGTTCCTGAATTTCTTTGGGTCTCGGCATGATGTGTAGCTTTTAAGGATCTTCTGGTGGACCTTACTGTGTCAAGCAGCTCCTATTTAAGTGATACCTTGATTGTGAACAGGTGTGGCAATAATCAGGCCTGGGTGTGGCTAGAGAAATTGAACTCAGGTGTGGACAACCACAGTTATAGTATGTTTTAACAAGGGGGGCAATCACTTTTTCACACAGGGCCATGATGGTTTGGATTTTTTTTCACCTTTAATAATAAACACCTTCATTTACAAATTGCATTTTGTGTTTACTTGTGTTGTCCTTGACTATTGTTTAAATTGGTTTGATGTTCCGAAACACTTAAGTGTGACAAACATGCAAAGGAACAGGAAATGAGGAAGGGGGCAAACACTTTTTCACACCACTGTATATAACATTTTGGATGATATTCTAATTGTATCGGATGCACCTGTATATACTATATTTGTTGTTATCTTTTTAGATGCTGTGGTACCATTGTTATAACAATCCATTGTTATGGATACACCTTAACTTAGGAACCCTGAGCCACCTTTAATGACCATCTCAGTCAAAGTTATCTCTAGAATTTTTGGAGCCCTCGCTGTGATACGGTGTGTACCATGATGCAAAGTTAAAGTTTTGTTAGGCATATACAGTATTCTAGGTCTCATTTATTTCTTAATATATTTGATAGGCAGGACTTATATGCCCCCTGTTCTAGTGCTCCGATACACACGGGGAGAGAAATGAGCCTTTTGGTGTTCTACAGGCTGTCAACCTCCTTGGGTGATGGGTAAGCTTCTATGCAACTCTAAGCCATTGTACACACAGTCGGACATGACATTCCGACAACAAAATCCATCAGATTTTTTCCGACGGATTTTGTCCGAAACTGCTGGTGTTGCATACACACGGTCAGACAAAATTGTCTGAAAATCCAATTGTTCAGAAAGTGATGATGTTCGTTCGTTAAGATGGGACTACATTCTGGCTAGTAGCCAATAGCTTTGGTCTCGTAATTTGATCTGAGTATGCGTGGCACTTTGTCCGATTGGAATTTTATATCCAGTTCTCAAATTTTTTGGGTTGGACATTCCGACGGAAAAAGTCAGATGGAGCCCACACACGGCTGGATTATCCGACAATACAGTCTGAGCGGACATTTTCCGTCGGAATGTCCAACCTTGTGTACAAGGGCTAATACCTGGACCTCTATGTCCAACCATACAAATTGTATACATTGTACTCTATCGTCTTTATTATTTTTACCATTGTCTTCTCAGAGATAATTTTGCTCTCTAAAATAATCCTGTTGAAGCGGTTATTACCACAAAACATGCCGAGAAGATGCGCATAATATAAATATACTGTATATCCCAAATGCAGCCAAAAAAGCAAACCAATGGTAGGTATCAGCCCCACTTTTGTTTTTTAACAAAATACAATCCATAAAATGCAATGTATATTTAAGTGTTCAGCAATTTCCCCGATCAATACTTACAGGGGATATTTTAATATTCCTCAATAAAAAATGTTTTTTATGCCAGTTTGTGTTACTGGTATCACAAAGCCCGGTGCTCTCTACTCTCCATTTCCCCTATGGATTGTATTTTGTTAAAAGATGTGAATAAGCTCTATGTGATAGACCATAATATTCAGCTATTTGTATCACTATATAATTATACATCTAAAAGAGAGAGGTTTTAGTGTGTTTGTTATGGCACAATATTGTGTATACCTTTTATCTGATTGATGTTATAGTAAAAAAAATTTTTAGACTTTTAATGTGTTGTTGTCCGTATGAGTACTATTAAAGTTTATACAGCTGCTAATATTAAAGTGGATGTAAACCCAATTTTTATTTATTTATTTTTTTGATGTCATAATGTAGAGTATAAGTATAAGATTTCCTATCATTTGAGCCCAGTCTTGCCACAAAGAGTTAATCCAGCTCTGAGCAATCCTGTTTTATTGTTCATTGAAATAAATCTTGACAAACAGAGAAAAACTTTGTCAAATCCTCTCCCTTGCTGTGAGTGACGGGTGATTTACATATCTCGTGCACTATCCTAAGAGACATGCATTATTTTTTAATTCCCTCCCACTCCTTTCTTCTGCTGCTCTGCCAGTATTGGATGTTCCACACCTCAGCATGATTGGGCATGCTGAAGTCATGTGGTTACTTTCCTGTCTTTTCACTGGATGTTAGAGATCATAGCAGAAGTTCAGTGTAAGAAATACACAGGAGAAAATGCATATTGACAAGGGGAGTGTAGAGGTGGACGGGGAATGCACTGACATCATGACTCCACCCACGAGCTCCGGACAATAGACCCACCCACAGAATCTGCAGTTTTCGGGTCTCATAGCAGACAGAGGGGAGACATTTGACAGTTAAAGATACATGCAGGAGGCATTTATATCCTTATAGATAACCAATATTGCAGTAGATTAGAAAGGATGACATTGGGTTTACATCCACTTTAACTTGTCTATACAACAATCCTAGGATGAAGGTACTTTTAAGTGTTAAATACCCTTTGGCACATAATGAATACATTTTAAACACCGTAAATAATGTCCAAACTGATATATACACACCAACATGTAAACTTTTGGAAGACATAAAATACTTTTTTTTTTTTTTTTTTTTTTTTTTAATCAAACCGTTTTTTATTAGAAATAACACAACCAATTACAAGGCGATGACAAAGTAGAATTGACATTGACGTATCCTGTAACAATTTCCAACATCATAGGACACATTGTATTAGATATTACAACATTAGCATTTACCTTGCCAATACAAACAGTGTAGTCGTCACTTTATAACACAATGCTATATATTGCAGTCAGATAAAACTTCCTACAAGATGCAACTTAAATTCTGGGACCCATTATGCCTGTCCAGACAATGCATCATGTATCTGAACCAGTTCTCGGGGGCTAAAACCTGGAGTATCAAGCCATGGTGCCCATAATCTTTCAAATTTGCAGAGGCAACCTCAACATGGTATACATATTTTTCCAAAAAAGGGTGTTTACCATGTGTGTTACCCATTGCTGAACCCGGCGTTTTCCACTGCAGTAGCAATTCTCATAAATACTTATTTAACATCCACCAAAATCTTCAAATCATATCACTGTGACCATAAATAATTAATAACACGGTATAAGGAGTAAACCGCGCTATTCAAACAAAAAATTATATTATATAAATTCCCTATAAGCAGCAACCCTAATCGTAATACTCCGATATCAAACTAAATAGGTGAACAAAGTGAGCTGCGCTAAAAGTCTAAGAGGTTAGACTGAACACATGAGGGGAGATCCACGATACCCTCGTTTCCTGTCTGGAGGCTTCGTACTGGAGATAGAAGCTGTGTGGTGTCTGTGACGGTTCATCCAGAACTTCTGTGCTGTTGCTTTGCTGATCTCATTGACACTGAGATCTATCATTCTGGTAAGCGGCCCCTCTTCTCACTGGTGGAGGATTGTTTGGATTGTTTTTCACACAGGAATTTGTGGGTGTCTACTCCATAATATCACCTTAATAGAACCAACACTATTCTTTGGACAATTTTTGTTTTGTTTTTTTCTCCTTTTTTTTCATTCAATATATTTTTTTTTAGTTTTTTCTGTTTATTCACTATAATTAATTTATTGGTGTGTAGGTTTATCTTTTCTAATGTATATGATTTATATATAAGGGGTATACAATTTATGCTAATTTCATTATTGGTTTTGATTTAAAAACACCTTTTTCACTTATATGATGAAAAGATATTATTCACTTATATAACTTTATTATTTGCATCTATTTTTGTCACCAAAAATTATTTTTTTTCTCATAATTATTGATGTATTTTTTTTGATTAGTTTTTAGGAAAAAAAATAAATAATTTTTCGTTTTTAGCGCAGCTCACTTTGTTCACATAAATAATTAATACATAATCAATAAGATGCTGATTTGTGGATCAGTTATTGTGCAGCTTATATACAGGCCAATCAATGTAATGTAGAACCACTTATGTGTGATTATTAGAGAAACAGAGATATGGCAACCGAGGTGCTTTAAAGCCACTAGAAAGAATTTGTGGGTTCTTCTGGCTGAACACTGGGGTTGTGTAATGTGTATTAGACAGGTGAAGTCCATTTTCTCCACTTTAGATGGCGCTCAACTGCAGCCCCATTGCAGTTGGAGGAGAAGTCAAGGGGAACATAGTTTCTCTATGGTTTCCTGGGTCACTGTAGGAGCTATCCGATTGGATGTTGTCACCCTGTGTGACTCTTGCAGCCATCCTGGGTCAGGCAGAGCCTACTTAAGGACCTGGCTCCCAGGCTTGGCATGCATTTCATGTGTGGGTAGTATAGGGCAGGTCACCCCTGTGACAGGGACAATAATAGTGGCAGACAGAGGTTCCTGACAAGTAGGGAAACTGGCTAGGCAGCATTTATCCCACGTGACAGATGCTGTCGAAGCATCCAACCCGGGTGGGCTGTTTTCACCACAGGGTAGTTGTATTGATCTTCTTATGTCATCTGATGCCGGTTCTCCGTCTTTACTTATTATGTTGGATTTGTCAGCTGCGTTCGACACTGTCGATCATGGCATTCTTTTAGATAGTCTTCGTTATAATGTTGGACTAAAAAATTTAGCCTTCAGTTGGTTCGAGTCATATCTTACAGATAGGATTGAACAAACTACATTGGGTCATTTTAAATCTAAACCACATATGGTTACCTGCGGAGTTCCCCAAGGGTCAGTGCTTGGCCCGATTTTATTTATTCTATATCTTACTCCCTTGGGCCATATTATAAATCGTTATAATATTTCTTTCCATTGTTATGCTGACGATACACAGCTTTATGTAAAAGCTGCAGCTGAAACTCCTTCAGTGCAGTCACCCCTATCAGTCCTTACCGCCTGTCTGGAGGAGATAAAGGAGTGGATGGAACAACATTTCTTGCAACTAAATAGCTCCAAAACTGAGTTTATTATGATTGGAACATCTCACCAGATGAAATCATCGCTGATAACAAGTATTGCCTTTTCAGGCTCTAAAATTCCAGTTTCGTCTGTTGTCACTAATCTTGGTGTAAAAATGGATTCCCAACTCACCTTTAAAGCACATATAAATCAAGTATGCAAGACTTCTTTCTACCACCTTCGTAATATCTCTAAACTTCGTCCTATCCTTTCTTTTTCCGATGCTGAAAGATTGATTCATGCCTTTGTCTCCTCCAGGCTGGATTATTGCAACGCACTTCTCATTGGGATTCCGAGAAAGAGCATGCAGAGGTTGCAATACGTTCAAAACTCTGCAGCGAGGATCCTAATGAGAGTGCGGAAGCATGAGCATATCACTCCAATTTTAAAATCTCTTCATTGGCTGCCGGTCTCTACAAGGATTGAGTATAAGGTCTCTCTTCTTGTCCATCAATGCATATATGGCCATGCTCCACCTTATCTTAAGGAACTTCTTAGATTGCAAAATCTACTGCGTTCCCTTCGCTCAACTAATTTGAATTGTTTAGAGGTTCCAAAAACTAGGTTGAAAACCATGAGAGATAGGGCTTTTTGTGCTGCTGCCCCACGTCTGTGGAATGCTTTGCCTGATAGTCTGAGGGTTTCTCAGTCTACTGAAAATTTTAAAAAGGGGTTGAAGACTTTTCTTTTTAGCAAATGTTTTGTAAATTAAGCGGTTTGTTTGTTTTTATTGTAATTATGTAGCACTTTGAGGTCTTTTGATGGAAAGTGCATTATAAATAAAATGTATTATTATTATTATTATTTGTTCAGACTTTAACTACAATGCAGTTCTGTTATTGCATCTGGTCCCCGAGTGTTTACTGCTGCTCCTCCCCACGTGCATTCCTAGGAACTTGCCAAATTTTGCCCAGAGATGGTAGATTTTTGCTTAGGCCACCAGCTCTCCGGGCCCCAGGCTCTGTTCTCCAGCTCTGCTCTCTGTCTTACCTCAGACCCACTGATGTAAACAAGTTCCCGGTCATGGTTATGTGGTCTGTTGACAATTCATTATCAAGTGTTTGAGGTTTGTCGAATACACAGCTGCTGGGTCTGGCCTGTGTTCAGCCAGCCAGAAGCCGAGATCAGAGGAGGGATCTGGCCTTTGTGGTTAAAGGAAACCTCAGACAATTTTAGATCTTCCAGGTCACCACATGAGCCACCCATGTCTGAGGTCAGTCTGCCCCCTGTAAAGTCTAGGCCTTGTTTAATGCATTCAGCCAATCATACAAAATGTTCCAAACCTACAGAGACTATATGATCCTCTGTGACTTGTATGGGAAACTACCTTCCACACTTATAACAACCAAACAGAATTTTTTTTTAAATGCTTAATATAGGGAAATGTATATTGGGGGGATAAAAAAAACACACCAGAGAGGTTTTCTTTTTAAAGCCCAGCTACAGACAATACTTTTAATTTCCTTTGGACTAGAATTGGGAAGGGTTAGTGCTTCTGTCGTGTTTTTTTTTTCTTTTGTGTCCCTAATAGGGACACAAAAGAAAAAAAGTGGTGTAGTGGTTAGCACTCTCACCTAGCAGTAAGAAGGTCACTGGTTCAAATCCCAACCACGACACTACCTGCCTGGAGTTTGCATGTTCTCCCTCTGCCTGTGTGGGTTTCCTCCAGTTACTCTGGTTTCCTCCCACAATCCAAAGACATGCAGGTAGGTTAATTGGCTTCTATCCAAAAACTGGCCCTAGTATATGAATGGGGACCTTGGATTGTGGGCTCCTTGAGAGTAGGAACCAATGTGAGTGTGCAATGTGCAGGGATAGGGACAATTGTAGACACTCAGGTTGAACTGGATGGACTGGTGTCTTTATTCAACCTTACTAACTATGAAACTATGAAACTATATTTATCACTTCCTGTTAGGACAGGAAGTGACATAAAATTTCCCCATCTTCAAAGACTCATACTTCTCTATAATCCATTGAGGGACATACCTTAAATTGGATCTTCACCCGCCCCCCCCCCCCCCCCCCCCCGTTTTTTTCAACCCCTGCTTAGTGGGTTGCAGGTTATGCAAGGTTCCTCTTCTCCTCTGCCATTGATCACCATGTTTTGGTGTGACATCATTGGGAGACTGCTGGCTCTTCCAAAGTAGGGTTATACCGCTGCCTGCAGGAGAAATGGACAGTCTAACAATTTCTGATTCCCTAACTGGAGTCTTAAGAAAAGTATTTTACAGTTAATCCAAAAATCCTATTTTCTTTCTTGTCCATTGAACGATGTAGGAGGAATTAGAATTCTTAGTGTAACACCCTCCTAGAAAAGTGTAGGCTGTAAGATTTATTCATATAAGTCTGGTCGTATGTACGCGGCATAAGGCTGACCATACAATATACAATTTTCTATTTTTTAAATTTCCTTAGATTTATTTTAAAGGATACGTTCACCTTTGTTCAGTTTTATTTTTTTTTAATCTAAATTATAACTCCCCTATGTAGCAATGTAGCATTCATGTACTTTTTTTTTTTTTTGCAAAAATATCAAAGTTTCCCATAAATTCTACATACACTTACTTTATTTGTCCTCATCCATGTTTCCAGACGTATCCATTAGTAATGTCTTACTTCCTGGACAGACTTTAGGTTATGACACAGGATGGAGTTGACCAGCTGACCTCATTAGCGCACACCCTCCTTCCTACCCACCCAATCCCAGCTACACGTTTTTTAAATGAAATGCAATCAATCAGTGATCACCCTTCTCCATAGGTGTGCGCAGACCGTGGCATTAGGGTGTGCACCCAAAGCTCAAACACACGTGTGTGTGTGTGTGTGTGTGTGTGTATATAATATGTATAATATGTATGTGTATAAAATATATATATCTATCTCAGTAGAGCAGTGGACGGTGTCAGTAGAGTAGGAGGAAGAGATTGCTGTCAGTGTATTTTATTATTTTTTTATTTAATAATATATATTTATTATTAATAATAATAATAATAATAATAATAATATATTATTAAATAAAATTGTAAAAAATAGAAAAATTGTAAACAAGTTATGATAAAAAAAATAATAAAAATAAACTACGGACAGCAATCTCTTCCTCCTACTGAGATATGTATATATCTCTATATCTATCTTTCTCTCTCTCATATATATATATATATATATATATATATATATATATATATATATATATATATATATATACACATACACACACAATTTTTTTTTTGTAACTCCATTGGGGGGGCTTCGGTGAGATATCAGAGATCTAAACAGACCCCGGATATCTCACTTTTAAGACAGAGATTCCCCAGTCCCTTCTTCCTCAGCCAAGCAGCACAGGGGAACCTGTACAGCACAGCATGATTAGGGTGTGCCCAGGCACACCTGGCACACCCTGTGCGCACGCCTATGCCCTTCTCACTGAATACACAATTTACAATCAGATTGCATAATGTATGGCCCCCTTTATACAAGCACATAGAAGGGAGTGGACAGAAACACTCAGCTGTCAAGCCCCGTTCACATCTCTGCATAGTAGGAAAGAATTCCCTCAATTGCATTCCCCCAATGCGTTTTTTTTTGCGGGGGGTTGGAAGTGTTTTCACTCATTACACATAGGACAGCCCATCCTCCTGAATGTGTCGCCCTACACATAGCAATCGCCACAAAGAAGCTTCAGCGCTTTATTTTTTTAGAGTGTAGCCTGGTGCGTTTTTTTACTGCGATCGTCAGGTGCAGCGCATTTCTATAATGCAGGGAAACGCACAGATGTGAACGGAGCCTCCTTTTTCTTGTGTTATCGCACCAATTTCACTTTCAGGACCCATTCACATCTAGCATAGTGGGGAGCGCACGTTTTGTGCCTCGTTTTTGTGACACGCATAGGGCAGCCTGCTGATTTATTCCAATTGGCTGCACTACATGTGGCTCGTGGGACATTTTAGCATTTTGTGGGTTGTGTGTTTTTTTTTTTTTTACTGTGCGTTTTGCAGAATTTGCCCCTCGTTTTTTTTTCACATGGCAAAACGTGTGTTTGCTTCTGTGTTTGGTGTGTTGTTGACAATTAAAGGCACTGAAAGCGCAACTAGTAATTTTAGTTGTACAAAGGTGGCCACACACTATACAATCTGATTGTACAATCGCCTTCAGATTTACCAAATTTATATAATAGGAGGAAACACCTATCTAGACAATCGCTCTGTATCCATTCAGGCAGGCCCTTATGCTATATAGTTGATGGTAGATATAAAGGAGATTGTACAATTAGATTGTATAGAGCAGTGATGGTGAACCTTGCACCCCAGATGTTTTGGAACTACATTTCCCATGATGCTCCACGATACTAGAGAGCGCATGAACATCATGGGAAATGTAGTTCCAAAACATCTGAGGTGCCAAGGTTCACCATCACTGGTATAGTGTATGGTGTACTTTACAGAACCCAGGGCACACTGTTTAATATGACAGCTCTATCGACATAGACTGTGATCTCATCTCCCGTCTCCCGAACACTTCAAAATGCCAAATGAAAGATCTATGCAAGATTAAACTTAAAGGCTAAGTTCACTTTTTTTTTTTGATCTAAATTCCAGCTCCTCGGAGTACCAATATTATCAAAAGTACTTATATAGCGCCATCAATGTACGCAGTGCTTTACATATACATTGTACATTCACACCAGTCCCTACTCTCAAGGAGCTTACAATCTAAGGTCCCCAACTCACATTCATATAGTAGGGCCAATTTAGACAGAAGCCAATTAACCTACCTGCATGTCTTTGGATTGTGGGAGGAAACCGGAGTACTCGGAGGAAACCCACGCAGGTACAGGGAGAACATGCAAACTCCAAGCAGGTAGTGTTATGGTTGGGATTTGAACCAGCAACCTTTTTTACTGCTAGGCGTGAGTGCTAACCACTACACCACTGTGCCGCCCACTACACCACTGTGCCGCCCACTGCACCCCTGTGCCGCCCACTGCACCCCTGTGCCGCCCACTACACCACTGTGCCGCCCACTGCACCCTTGTGCCGCCCACTGCACCACTGTGCCGCCCACTGCACCCTTGTGCCGCCCACTACACCACTGTGCAGCCCTATGCCGCCCACTACACCACTGTGCCGCCCACTGCACCCTTGTGCCGCCCACTACACCACTGTGCAGCCCTATGCCGCCCACTGCACCACTGTGCTGCCCACTGCACCCTTGTGCCGCCCACTACACCACTGTGCAGCCCTATGCCGCCCACTACACCACTGTGCCGCCCACTGCACCCTTGTGCCGCCCACTACACCACTGTGCAGCCCTATGCCGCCCACTGCACCACTGTGCCGCCCACTGCACCCTTGTGCCGCCCACTACACCACTGTGCAGCCCTATGCCGCCCACTGCACCACTGTGCCGCCCACTGCACCCTTGTGCCGCCCACTACACCACTGTGCAGCCCTATGCCGCCCACTACACCACTGTGCCGCCCACTGCACCCCTGTGCCGCCCACTGCACCACTGTGCTGCCCACTACACCACTGTGCCGCCCACTGCACCCTTGTGCCGCCCACTGCACCACTGTGCCGCCCACTGCACCACTGTGCCGCCCACTACACCACTGTGCAGCCCTATGCCGCCCACTACACCACTGTGTCGCCCTCTGCACCACTGTGCCGCCCACTACACCACTGTGCTGCCCTCTGCACCACTGTGCCGCCCACTACACCACTGTGCTGCCCTCTGCACCACTGTGCCGCCCACTTCACCACTTGCCGCCCACTACACCCCTGTGCCGCCCACCACGCCATTCATGTACTTCATGTGCAAAAATATCAAAGCTTTCCATTCATTTTAGGCCGCTTTCACACTGGGGCGGTTTTCAGGCGCTACAGCGCTAAAAATAGCGCCTGTGTATCGGCTGAAAAAAACGGCCCCTTTCACTCCAGTGTGAAAGCCCGAGGAGCTTTCACACTGGAGTGGTGCGCTAGCAGGATGGTAAAAAAAAAAGTCCTGCTAGCCGCATCTTTGGAGCAGTGAAACTTTGCGGTGTATTTACCGCTCCTACCCATTGAAATCAATGGGACAGCGTGGCTATACCGCCGGCAAAGCGCCGCGGGCGGTTTTAACCCTTTTTCGCCCGCTAGCAGGGGTTAAAGCCACCCCGCTAGCGGCCGCAGACCGCCGCTAAAACAGCGGTAAAGCGTCGCTAAAAATAGCGGTGCTTTACCGCCAACGCCCCCACCGCCCCAGTGTGAAAGGGGCCTTACAGACACTTCACTGTCCTCATGGATGTTTGTACAATCACATTGTATAGTCTATGGCTATCTATAAATACCTACAATTACTAGTTGTGCTTTCAGTGCCATTAATTGTTAACGGCACACCAAACACAGAAGCAAAAAACACACATTTGGCCACGTGAAAAAAAAACGAGGGGCAAATGCTGCAAAACGCAGTGTAAAAAAAAAACACACAACCCACAAAACGCTCACACAAACAGTCACACACCTCTCTTCTCTGTCACACCCCCCTCTCTTCTCTGTCACACCCCCCTCTCTTCTCTGTCACACCCCCTCTCTTCTATGTCACACCCTCCCTCTCTTCTCTGTCACACCCCCCTCTCTTCTCTGTCACACCCCCCTCTCTTCTCTGTCACACCCCCTCTCTTCTATGTCACACCCTCCCTCTCTTCTCTGTCACACCCCCCTCTCTTCTCTGTCACACACCCTCCCTCTCTTCTCTGTCACACCCCCCTCTCTTCTCTGTCACACACCCCTCTCTTCTATGTCACACCCTCCCTCTCTTCTCTGTCACACCCCCCTCTCTTCTCTGTCACACACCCTCCCTCTCTTCTCTGTCACACCCCCCTCTCTTCTCTGTCACACACCCCTCTCTTCTATGTCACACCCTCCCTCTCTTCTCTGTCACACCCCCCTCTCTTCTCTGTCACACACCCCTCTCTTCTCTGTCACACCCCCCTCTCTTCTCTGTCACACACCCCTCTCTTCTATGTCACACCCTCCCTCTCTTCTCTGTCACACCCCCCTCTCTTCTCTGTCACACACCCTCCCTCTCTTCTCTGTCACACCCCCCTCTCTTCTCTGTCACACACCCTCCCTCTCTTCTCTGTCACACCCCCCTCTCTTCTCTGTCACACCCCCCTCTCTTCTCTGTCACACACCCCTCTCTTCTATGTCACACCCTCCCTCTCTTCTCTGTCACACCCCCCTCTCTTCTCTGTCACACACCCCTCTCTTCTCTGTCACACCCCCCTCTCTTCTCTGTCACACCCCCCCTCTCTTCTCTGTCACACACCCTCCCTCTCTTCTCTGTCACACCCCCTCTCTTCTCTGTCACACACCCTCCCTCTCTTCTCTGTCACACCCCCCTCTCTTTTCTGTCACACCCCCCTCTCTTCTCTGTCACACACCCTCTCTCTTCTCTGTCACACACCCTCTCTCTTCTCTGTCACACCCCCCTCTCTTTTCTGTCACACCCACCCTCTCTTCTATGTCACACCCTCCCTCTCTTCTCTGTCACACCCCCTCTCTTCTCTGTCACACACCCTCTCTCTTCTCTGTCACACACCCTCTCTCTTCTCTGTCACACACCCCTCTCTTCTCTGTCACACCCCCCCCTCTCTTCTCTGTCACACACCCTCTCTCTTCTCTGTCACACACCCTCTCTCTTCTCTGTCACACACCCCTCTCTTCTCTGTCACACACCCTCTCTCTTCTCTGTCACACACCCTCTCTCTTCTCTGTCACACACCCCTCTCTTCTCTGTCACACCCCCCTCTCTTTTCTGTCACACCCACCCTCTCTTCTCTGTCACACCCCCCTCTCTTTTCTGTCACACCCACCCTCTCTTCTATGTCACACCCTCTCTCTTCTCTATCACACACCCCTCTCTTCTCTGTCACACCCCCCTCTCTTTTCTGTCACACCCACCCTCTCTTCTCTGTCACACCCCCCTCTCTTTTCTGTCACACCCACCCTCTCTTCTATGTCACACCCCCCTCTCTTTTCTGTCACACCCACCCTCTCTTCTATGTCACACCCCCCTCTCTTCTCTGTCACACCCCCCTCTCTTCTCTGTCACACCCCCCCTCTCTTCTCTGTCACCCCCCTCTCTTCTCTGTCACACCCCCCTCTCTTCTCTGTCACCCCCCCCCCCTCTTTTCTTTGTGCCTAAGACCCAGACACATTATTCATATCGAACTGTGGCTTCGCAAGTAACCAAAATAGTCGGACACCAATCCGTTGCCACCTGTTAAAATTGGCCACACAAACTGTTTTCCGTGGAGTGCTAAGCTCGACGCACTATTGCTCTCCTCCAGGTCTTTAAAATCCTATAGAGTATAGCACAAAAAAATTTGCCATGCACCGCTAAAGTGTTCGGGCTTGGCTTGAAGAAATGGTGGCAACCCTAAGGGGAGACAATAAATGTTCATTTACCAGTGCCCCTTAGATGAACCTAGAAGTGCTCAGCTCTTAGCACTCCCATGTTTAAGACTATCAGACCCCAGCAGATTCAGTCAGGAAAACAGCTGATCAAGCCTGGTCTGCGCTCAATCTGGCTGGAGGAACTGCAGAGGGGGCATTGGGTGCTCAAGAGACCACTGGTGACTCTGTAAAGAGTACCTGTCTCTCCGTATATGCTATCACATATGGAGATTTTCATTCAAGTTAAGTGAAAAAAAAAAACAGAAAAGTGCTTAAGAAAATATAATATAGGAAAATACAGAAAACAAAAAAATATAATATCTTAAGGTACACCCTTGCCACTGCATGCATGCACATGTATAAATTACAATTTTGCAACACATACTGTATTTGTATGTACATCCCGTACACGCCGGATTGAGAGAAATTAAAAAAAGTGAAACCACATACAATAACAAATGATTCATAATCCTAAGTAAGCGGAGGGGAGGAGCTGCTATATACAGTAAAACAGCTCATTCATGAAAAGGAAGCCTAACAGTTCACACTCATATCACAGGAGGACGTGTTCGGAGAGTTCTTTGCCAAAATGTTATTGACAACAATCCTGCTCGCCATGCTGTCCAGTAAGTCATTATTTATTTAACTTTTATGAACTTTTTATTATTAGTAGTATTTTTTTTTCTGTAGTTTGTAATCTTTCTTGACTGATGCAATCCATTCTCATTGTATTTTACTACGCTTGTTTCAGAAGAATTGCTTTAATATGTGGCAACCTACTGGACACCTCTGTGATGTGATCCTACTGTAAGGTGACCAGATTTTTAAAATGAAATCTGGGACATTTTTTTTTTTTTTACTAGCAATGGCAGCAATCAGTGACTCTCTGCCCATCGCCGCTCACAGCCTGTAAAGTCTCACTCTCCGGGCCCCGGGTACTACTGGGTGGGAAGCGGAGGAAGATCACTCCACCAGGGAAGGCAAGGAGATAAGCAGGCAGGCGGGTGGCTGGGACTTGAGCCAAGGCAGAACATGTGAGCGGAGCTGGATGGGCATGCACCTGAAACCGAATAAGTATTCCCTGCACTCCGACCAGCACATGATCATCAGAAAGGGGCACGGATAATGGAAAAAAATACACCCCCCTAAGCTAGTAGGAAGGGGGGTGTGTAATTCAGTTTTTTTTTTACATGACATGACTGTCTTTGAAATTGCCCCAGCCCCTGTTCAAATACAATCCGGGGACAAAAACGGGGACAGACTTGGTCCAGGGACAGTGTCCTCAATCCGGGGACTGTTCCCGGAAACCAGGGATGTCTGGTCACCCTATCCTACTGGTTCTGTCACTTCAATAAGTGCATAATCTGATCTCTGCACTATATTATTATATGGGATTTATACAGTTGCAAAAGGTAATAACTGTTAGGGATGATCTGATGGATAAATAAATGTAGAGTTCATTAGTAAGAGGTGGGATAGGTCGCGCTAAAGAAATGAGTCTTCAGGTGTCACCTAAAAGGTGAACAGAGTAGGAGATAGCCAAACAGGTTGGGGTAGAGAGTTCCAGAGAATGGAAGAGGGTCAGGAGAATTCCCTGAGATGAGCATGGCAGGAGGTGACAATGGAACTGGAGAGCACAAGGTCTTGGCAGGAGCGGAGAGGACGGCTTGAGGGATATTTTGACATTAGGATGGTGATGTAGCTGGAGATGTAGATAGGTATTTACGCTGTTGATAGTATTTTGAATTTTTTGTTGTTGGGTAATCGGAAGCTAACAGAGGGATTGGCAGAGAGGGGTGTGCAGACACTGAACGATTGGTAGGGTAGGTGAGTCTGGCAGCAGTATTCATGATGGATTAAAGGGGGATTACCTATGTGGAAGTAGCCCAACAAGGAAGGAGTTACAACTGTTGTGACAAGAGATGACCAGGGAGTGGATTAGTAGCTTAGTGGTGATATTTGTTGAGAATATAAACTGTTTTAAACTTTTTTGGTTAACACACAACTTTTGGGCTCTCTTCTATAAAGAATGGGTTACCTCCAGCCGTACTTGCCCTCAATGTATTGGATTTTATATAGGAGCTCTGTCAGACTACAGTTAAAGCGGGAGTCCGCCGGGACTCCGCGTTTTTTTTTTTTTTTAAAGCCAGCAGCTAGAAATACTGCAGCTGCTGACTATTAAAATAATGACACTTACCCGCCCAGCGCGCCCGCGATGTCGGCACCCGAAGCCGATCTCTCGATCGTCTCTCGGGTGCTGCCGCCGCCATCTTGGGTATGGGAATCAGGAAGTGGAGCCTTTCGGCTTCATTTCCCAGTTCCCTACTGCGCATGCGTGAGTCGCGCTGCGCAATAAGGATGGACCCGCTGCCTCTGGGAACTGTGTGTTTCCCAGCAGGCAGCGGGGGACTTTCGGAAAGGGGCGTAATCCACGCCCCTTTCCGCAGAGAGCTATCCTGGAAGTGGGTGCAGATACCTGTACTGTACAGGTATCTGCACCCCCCTCCCCCCTGAAAGGTGCCAATTGTGGCGCCGGAGGGGGGGAGGGTTCCGATGAGCGGAAGGTCCACTTTAGGGTGGACCTCCGCTTTAAGGACCATGCTATACAAAAAGGTCTAGACAAGGCAATGTGGCCTCAAAGTAGACTTGCAAGTGTACGCAACAAAAACCTCTTATTTTTAATTCCTTTAGTCCATTATCACCATAACCCAGACTTTCTCAACCTTTTAGCCCTAGAAGAACCTTAAAAAGAATTTTGAGATCTCAGAGAATCTCAGGGGGTTTAAACTAATTGGGGAAAAGTGGCAACAAAAAAAAAACAATATTTTGGTGGCCAGTGAAAAAAAATGCCCCCTTGAAGACAGCTAAAATGATGATTGGCAGCTTATTCTGCAAAGTGGTTTTGGCCCGGGAACTATGTAGGCACCATTAAATGAGAGTTCAGTCAGCCACAGCTCAAGGAACTCCTGCCCCCCCTCTAGAGGAACCGTAGGACAGACGGGCAGGTGTTCCATCACCTAAATGAACACACCGTGGTCTGATCCCCCCATATACCTACTGGTTGTATGTGCTGGATTGAGGTGGGCTTGGGCTTTATCCAGGCATGTACTGGCCATTGGGACTACCGGGAGTTTCCCGGTGGGCCGATAGCTAAGTGGGCCACTCTGATGTAAGGGAGTGCTGATGGGACACTCTGATGTAAGGGGGTGCTGATGGGACACTCTGATGTAAGGGGGCTGGTAATGGGACACTCTGTTGTAAGGGGGCTGGTAATGGGACACTCTGTTGTAAGGGGGCTGGTGATGGGGCACTCTGATGCAAGGGAGTGCTGATGGGACACTCAAAATGTAAATGGGTCGGTCTGGATGAAGTCCAGGGCCAAATTTCTGTCCCAGTCCAGTCCTGGCTTTATCTCTGTATAGCAAAAGGCAAAAATGTTCTATATGTACTTTATCTAGTAACTGTGTATGTTCTATACGAAGGATCCTGAGTGACACCTA